>NW_027279208.1:0-97500 GCF_046629955.1 Centroberyx affinis
GTGACTTCATTGTGAGGCATACATATAAAAAATCACAGATTTTTTAACAAATAAAACAAATAAAATGAAATAAAACTGTGTTTCTCTCCCTAACTGATATCCCACTGGTTTACACTTTTGAATGATCCCTCTGCGTGTGCCTGCCCCAATATCCAGGAAATACGTCACATTAGTTTCATTGTCACTTCAAACAGAATTTAAGCACACACACACACACACACACACACACACACACACACACACACACCCACACACACACACACACACACACACACACACCACCCCTCCAAAAAAACATGTGCCATGTGCAGTGGTGGAAAGTAACTAAGTACATTTAGTCAAGTACTGTACTTAAGTACAATTTTGAGGTACTTGTGCTTTTCTTGAGTATTTCCATTTTATGCTACTTTGTACTTTGTACTTTGTACTCCACTACATTTTAGAGGGAAATATTGTACTTTTTACTCCATTACATTTATTTCACAGTTATAGTTACTAGTTACTTTTCAGATCAATATTTTATATTTAAAACATTTGATCATCTTTATAAAATAACTATAAAATAGCATTGTTATAGATTAGACTACCAAAAAGTATAGCTAAATTGTTAAGATTAGCTTCACGTTGACAACTTTAAAATGCTGCTTACATGTACATATATGTCAATAAATCAATATGAATATTTCAATAATTTATGAAAAATATAAGTTTGCATAATGAGTATGTTGATACTCTAAGTACATTTTGCTGCCAATACTTATGTACTTTTACTTAAGTAAGATTTTGAATGCAGGACTTTTACTTGTAATGGAGTACTACTGGAGTATTACTTTTACTTAAGTAAAAGATCTCAGTACTTCTTCCACCACTGGCCATGTGTGACTGTTGTGTAAGCCCACGTTGATGAAATAAAGATACCATTTGGGCAAACCGGAGTGAGAGTCGTCTAATGATTAACTCAGCAGCAAAGCCCTGGCCTTTAGCCTAACATAGACTGATGACATAGATCCAAACGTCACACAACTGTCTGTCGGTCACTCTGTGCGCGCAAAACTGTCAGTCCAGGCTGGACATTCAATATTTGTCTGGCTGTGTTTTGCAGTCTATGTACACGACAGCCCCGATGAAAGGCTGAGTAATGGAAAAACCTTCAGCAGCAGGTAGGTTGTGTTTCACTGTAGTGCGTTTCAACAGGGTTTTCCAGAAGGTCAAGGTCAAGACTTAATGTCCTGGGAAGATTAAAACAGGTCCTCAACAGTTCTTGACAAGCTGCTGATGAAAACATGGCCTTCCCAAATCAATGCACACTAAAGGCAACTTTTTAGGCAACTTTGATGGGCAACAGCGCACAAGGATTTCCCTCATCATTTTTGCTTTCATCACACAGGAACAGATTGTTGCTTAATGCTGTATACAGAAAGATGGATGTAAGAAAATCTATATGAAGGCAGGCTGTTGGTTTTACTGTTATTCCTGTTTGTATTCCAAGGATGATGTGACATAAGACAGTTATGGGTATGCACACATGTGCTTACAGGTTATAGGAAATAATTTGACTATTCATTTGAAATCAATATTTGGGATCATTTGAAAGTTAACCAATATCTAACATCCATCATCCACCTTTCCAGTTGTGTGTCTGGGCAAGCATGTGCATGCGCGTGTATTCATGTAGTAAAAACATTACAGGATACTCCAGGAATAAAGACATTATCCTTGTTCGCAGTCTGTGTAAATTGCTGATCCTGCATCAGTGTTTGTGTACAGTCCAGAGTAAACCGTCATACAGATGGAAGTGGGACATGTGAGTTCCACAGCACGTTGGCACCAATACCCTGAATGTCAATAGCCTCGTTTCCACGTCGGGACAAACTGCATAAGACAGACGTTAAGCATGTCACCCAGTTTTTGCCTAAAACAAGGCTTGACCCAGATTTCATTGCCCTCTTTCAACTGTTTTGTGGTTAACCTTTCATTCTTTTCTTTAAGGAAATATACTACGCTATCACTATCAAAATACAGTTGTGATCTTGTTTCACATCAGCCAGTCTTGCAATTTTACAATTTAGAGAGAACTTCACATCTAAATCCACTATTGACCAGTGGATTAAGAAGGGATGGAAAGAGGGTCAGCGGACTTTGTGAGTGTGAGAAAAGAGACAGTGCAACATGCCCTGTGTGAAAGTGAGAAGTAAAAGAGGATAAGAGAGAATAAGGGAGAGAGTGACTATATTGTGGTGAACCAGATGCTGGAATAACAGTCTTTTCTCTTAAAACACTGCTGGGACCTGTAGAAAAGCAAGCATGTAGGCTATCTGAACTCGCTATAAAATATGCGAGCCAGTGTGTGTGTGTGTGTGTGTGTGTGTGAGAGAGAGAGAGAGAGAGAGAGAGAGAGAGAGAGAGAGACTGAGTGAGTGAGTGGGAGAGAGAGAGAGAGAGAGAGAGAGTGACTGAGTGATAGCAAATGTGATAGCACAAATTATAATGCCTAGAAAGAACCGAAGGTGGCAGTAATGTGCCAAAAGGCGTAAAGTCTGCCGAAAATTGAAAAGAAGAAGAAGAAGACGACAACACCGGAACCACTTTCGCTCAACTTGTCCCTTGGCAAAATGGTGTCGCGATGTTGTTTACGTTTGTTGTGCCTGTAAAGGTGTATTTGCCGATGCTGTTGTACAAAATGCACAGAGCTTAAAGAAAGCCGTTTATCGGGCAATGAGAAACGATGTCGAAAATGCAAGTACTGCGGGCGTTTGTCGCCGAGAGACTGGCAGCAGCTGCGGAGGAGATATTCAGTGTTGTCGAGAGGATGATAGCGTTAGCAGAGAAGAAGATGCTGCACACGTCAGGTTTGTAAATCTTTATGTTTTCCCGGTAATTCATTTGTTATCCACGCTAATAACGGCAGGATTTATACCCCAAATTCATTTAAAGACATCGACTTACCGAGTAAAACTGCAGTATTTGCTAGCCGTTGGGCTACAGTTAACGTTAACTTACTAGCCTTTAGCCACAATAGTGGAGTGCGTCTCGTGAACGATGCGTTCAGTTTGATCCCCTTTACACCTGGCAAAGATGCTACGTGCATTTTTTAAATATCAATACATCATTGTCATCTTAACTGTGTGTGTAAACAAATTAGACCATGGTCGAGACTGTTGGTAGCCTCTGTCTCAACCCAGTGATATTGTTAGCGCTAGTGTTTTTCAAATTGAATTTTACAAGAGGAGCTGATGTACACGGTCTGCCAAGAGAAATCGAAAATTAATTTCACTGTGTATACTGAAGATGCATGTAGCTAAATGTCAGGTATAAATGATAACCAGCTAAAAATAAATCTCTAGACACGAGATACATTTTAATGCCAGGTGTAAAGAGTGCCTATGTGAGTCACCCACCAGAAGTACAACCCAAATGATAACAGTGCTTTACTTCATTTGCAGCCTTTCATGAAAGTATATGCCAACAAGTTAGGTAAAAATAATAGTGCAAGTAGGTTTTCAGACCTATTTTAATTAATTGTAGTTTCAAAAGGTAAGCATTATAGCTTCCGTCACAAAGTAAGTGAATAGTCAGACTCAAATAGGGCTCTGAAATATGAGAAAACACTGCACAAGTTGGCCTATGCTATTTCCTCGCACCATTCCAAGTACAGCCATGGAGTAGCGGTTTCAGAAAAATATGTGACTTTGAGCAATCTATTGAAACCTTCAGTTTTCAGGAACCATCCTTTGCTAGGTAAATCATTACAGCATCCATTACCTCTTGACAGCATTTGCTTTTCTTCTCATATGGAGTCTGAAATGAGTGTGAGCAGTGCCTGCTATTTTCAAGTCCTCCCTCTGCTGGGGTCAGAAGTCATAAATGACTTGGGCATTTGAGTGCTTTTGGACCCTTTAGGAATAGTTTTTTGGTGGCTATTTTATTTTTGTATGCCGTACGTAATAAGATCATCATATCGCCCACACCTACCTCTTGATAACCCTAAACCTGCTCTTAGCCACCCCTGTTTCCTCTAACATGCAATCTAGGTTTCCTCATAGCTGCTCACCCAAATAGCACAAGGGATGGTTACACACTGTGTATTGGTATATGTCTAACATGTTTTAACATATAAATAAAGACGGTAATCAACAACTGACAGCCTGTACTTTTGCCAAATATAGGCTACATCATACAAATGCTGGGAATCAATGACCAATAGAACTACTTTCAGCCAACTCTCCCAATACTTAAAGGATAAGGCTGGTGTTTTTTTAATGCATTGCTTACCGTCAACAGATCCTATGAAAATCAGCAATGATTTTTTTTGCCAGCAAATCTTGTCCATGTAGCCGGTGCACAATGCAGCCATGTCCCAGCAGCCATAGAACTCCATTGTATTAAAAAAACGATTAAAAACACGTCGAAGAGCCATGCCGTTGCTCTGGGCAGCATATTTCATCATCGTGATGCACCGGGCCAGCCGACTTTTTCCTCAAACAACTTAATAAGCCGACTGCAAACACTTTGCGATCTCAGGAAAGTAGTTCTGTAGCACCGAAAATAGTCCCCAGCGCGATTTGTTGACGGTAAGCAATGCATTAAAAAACACAGACCTTATCCTTTAAGTCACTGTATGAGACACTGTGTAATGATTTTGTATTGTACTTGTGTTTCTCCAGAAATGTCACCTGAACAGCAGAGGGCAATTTTTCACAAGCGACTAACGGTGGTTGCTGAGGAGATATTTAGGATCCTAGAAATTATGCTGGGTGAATATGAGGCCGAGGTCTCCCGGTCCCACCAGGAGATCGACCGCCAACGCAAATTGCTGGACGTCACATTGAAAACTGAGACAAATTTACACAGAGCAGGTCTGTCAATTGAATAACAGATGGTTTGTGATTTGTTTTGCAAGAAATATTAATCACTTTCTGTTGACATTGATTTTGTTTGTTTCCTGCTGGCACCGTTGGCAACTCATTTGTCATTGTGTAATAAATGATTGTTTGTATGCCAAAGAAGTAAAATCGATAGTAGAAGTAGAAATTGGACTCACTGAGGGCCTTGCTATGTCATTATTTTGCTATTTTTAAATTATCATGTGGAATTTTACATTTGTTGGCAATGCTAAACAAAGCGATGTGGTATTATTAATCTCTCCGTTGTTGATTAATCTTGTTTTGTTGGTGCTTTTTTTTATTCTATTGTTATTTTTGTGGCTAACATTTCTACTAAACATTTAAACATGTCTGAACACAGTTTGGCATCCATAACACTGTGACATGTCCAGTTCGGTGAATTTGTGCTACACATGACAACGCACCTTTAAAATAAGATGCTGGCACCTTCATAGGAATAATATTAATGTATAATGAAATGTTAGACAGGCTGCTATCTTCTCGAAAGGCTACAAACAAGTTGAATTCTCTACCTTCGCATGAAAATACTTCAAAAGTGCTGCTTGGTGATTTAGCTAATTGCATACTGGGGCTTTTTTTCAAGCCCATACACTTGAAAACATTCACATGTCCTTGGCTGTTATTGTTATCTGTCCCCATTCTTTTTGAAGCTGAATTTTATCTTTGCTGTTCCCTTCAGACAGACTGCCTCTCTCTGGGTCTTCCTGTGAAAAGGAGGTTCCCCCTGTGCAGCAGCAGTGTGAGAAGAGGAGCCCCAATCAGGCTCAGAAAACCCCAGACATATCTGAGTTTATCCAAGCTCAACCGTCACATCTTCACCAAACCCCAAGAGCAGAAAAGGGCACCTCAACTAAAAAGATGGAAAAAGAGCCTGGAGGAGAGCGCTGTGGGGCGTCAGAGCCCCTTAGTGACCAGGAGGTCCTGTCGTCAAAAGGTTCTGAAGCAGGGAGTGAAGACCAGGATAGTGACGAAGAGCTGAATGAGAAATGCCAATTAGTAAAATCAAAGAAAAGAAAGGCATTTCAGAGACTGAGACAAAGTCAGGGTACAGATTGTTGTGAAATGTGTGGAAGGTCTTTCCGCAAAGGTCTTTTCGTGAAGAATATGCAAAAGCATAAAAAGGAAATTGGCACAACAAACACAAGCCAAAGTCCACGAAACAGTTGCTGCAGAGTATGTGGAAAGTTTTTCCGGTATAAACGCTCTTTTCTGAAACACGTGCTGAAGCATGAGCAGAATACAGATCTCTGTGGTGTTTGTGGGAAACACCTGGACTCTGATGAGAGCTTAAAGCTGCACTTACAAACCCACAATGAGGAAAACAGCTGTAAGGATCAAACAATAGATGAGAAACAATCAGAGGCAGACTGTACTGAAGCTGACAGTGAAGCGGGTGACAGTGATGAGGACTGGAAGGAAAGTGAAGGAACTGAGAGCGACGATGGTGACAGCGATAAAGATCAGACCAAAGAAGGACCTCAGTTAAGAAAGTCGAAAAAGAAAGTTGGAGTATCGAACAAACTGAGACCTCAGAACAAGGAGTGCAGTGATTTATCCCTTTTGAAATATTCCTGTAAAGTGTGCAGTAAGTCTTTTTGCTATAGAGCCTCTTTTTTGAAGCATGTACAAGAAGACGAGAAGGATACAGATCTTTGTGGTGTATGTGGGCAACATTTTGAATCTGAAGAGAGCTTGAGGCTTCACTTGCAAACTTACATTAGAACAAATGATTGCGAAGTTTGTGGCAAACACTTTGATGGCCATAGACAACTGGAGATGCACATGAGAACACACACTGGAGAGAAACCATACGTTTGCACTGTCTGTGGCAAAGCGTTCGCTCAAAATGGAAATCTAATGGGACATATGAGAGTGCACACAGGGGAGAAACCATATGTTTGCAGTGTCTGTGGTCAGGGCTTTAGCTTTAAAGAATACATGATGGCTCATATGAGAATTCACACAGGGGAGAAACCGTTCCTCTGCAGCGTCTGTGGCAAAGGGTTTAGGCAGAGGGGAACTCTGAAAACCCACATGATGATCCATACAGGAGAGTCAACACACAGCTGCAGTATCTGTGATAAAAAGTTCTATAAGAGCGGAGCATTGAAGATTCACATGAGGTCGCACACAGGAGAGAAACCGTATCTGTGCAACATTTGCGGCAAATGCTTCACTGCAAGCGGCTCCCTGACCAAACACATGGGTGTTCATGAAGGGGAACGAGCGCATTGCTGCAGCGTCTGTGGCAAGGGATTCTTGCGGAAAGAGGATCTAAAAAGACATGTTCAGATTCACAAGGACGAATCCACACAGCTGACATGTCTCTAATTGTGAGATCAGGTGCTGCTTGTAAAATGATATATGTAAAGTTTTAAGAGGTGAAAGGCCAGTCTAGTCAAGAAGTAAACCAACACTAGTTTGACATGCATCTTTACTGTTTATGTCCACATGGCTTCGCATCAAGTTTTCAAAAAGCATATTTATGAAACATAAATAGTGATGATGCCATTGGCTTGCCATGTTAAAAACACATGCATGAATATTAAAAGGTTCAATTTGCCAGAACTCACTGGACCAGACAAATGCAGCTTAAACAAGCTCTTCATATGTTATGCCCTCTAGAATTATTGGCACACTTTAGGAAAAAGTTCATTTAGAATTGTGTCACAGTACTGTATGGTACTTTTAATGGCATCTTTTAATAAAAAAATTCTGTAGAATTCCACTTAAATTAAATGATTTGCATATTCATATGAGATGCCTTGTCAAAGCCTTATTGCTGCCTTGTGGTTTTGAATTCATCTCAATGGGAGGCAAATTCAGTCAGGCATCAGACAGTTCTAACCCCAACCCTCCTCTATGGCTGTGCACTATCAAACTTTATCACAGTTTACAGCACTTAAGAAAATCATTTTCCACAACTCATGTCTGTTGTTCATTGTGCACAGTGTATTTAATCAAATGAAGCAAATGTTTATGTTTGAAAATGAGAAAAATAAGAAAAAAACAATATATATTTAGCCAGAAACTTGGGAAAGAACCTGAAACATCTGAAATTTGATTCAAATGTAAAACAGTTACTGTGGAATGTCTGGCCGTGTAAAAGATCAATTCAGTAAAATATTGCAATGAGAGCCAACTCAGTTCAAATTCAACAAAAAGTCACTAAATGTTCAGGGATAAGGGAACTGAAACTAAGGCTCTTCATGGTATCTATCTGTAGAGAGACCTGCCACACTCTGAGACTCTTCTGCTTTCTGTTGCCTTTTTAATTTTTTAATAAAGAAAGCGTCTGTGTTATTTAATTGCTTTCATTTATTCATTTATGTGTGATTATTCTGTGTCCAGTAGATCATCTTGCTAATGGCGCTGTTATGGTTTTTCTTGCGATGGTGAAAAGCTTTTTCACTTTCATTTTTATACATGATCTTTAGCACAGTAAGTTGAGACACTTAAAAGGGAAATTCCACCCTCGGACACTCACACTAATGTCATCAATCTGCAATGTTCACTATATTCCAGAAGTTATTTTGTGATGAAGTGTTGTAATTTACCTTTTTGTTGTGCCCACTTTCCCTCAACCTGCCTCTTCTACTTCTACTTCAGTTAGTTTGCAGAATGTCTTTAGTTATTGAAGCTGGAAAAATGAATATCAACCAGATATCCAATATCAAGATAACTTGACTCTGTTTTTTACATGTAGGTGTCAATCAAAACATAACATGTCTTTTGGCAGCAGTACATTATGGACTACTGAGGCTACTGTCAGTGTAGAAATTGGTGTCTCTTCTACAATGGATTTCTCCCTGCATGATTGTAGAACATTTGTACAAAGTGGTGAGTCTAGAAAGAAGCCCTCGCTTCAAAACCTGACGTTTGCTTTAGATAGTTGGAAATGTTTCTCCTCTTAAACACGATTGTAGCTGTGCTGTAAATATCTCAACCTGACATCACATCGTCTGCATTTGGCCAATCATCCACAGGAATAAGAAAACTAGACCTAACAACAAAATGGGCCCAGAAATGCAAGGTGTATCGCCAATAACAGTTTTTTAATATTTTTAAATTGTTTTAGGGTGGAATTTTCTGTAAGTAATAAATCTCGAATGGCATTTAATGGAGTTTCGTTTGATGGTACCAAGTATTGTTATGTATCTCATATCATGTTTAAAAATGACCTTAGCCTAATAACTGGACCCAAATGTGTACACGCAGCAAAACCTTTTAAGAGATCCCCTGATGGAGAGGACTTTACATAATATGTGTAAAATAATCTCATGTATTTGTTAAGCCAATGTTCTTTTGGTCTTTTTCCCCTTTTTATTGTACAATTATTCACATACAAAGATGGACTGCAACACTGTCACGAGAAATATGAAAAACAAGAAAAACTTGCCACAGTTTATAATTCAACATATTATATTCAATTGACAACTTACAAACGTTAATTGTCTTTTTGTTTCTAACATTACATGAAATGGTGCTATATTGTTTAAAATCATGAATAAAATGCAGGAAATATGGATGTCCGCTACTCGTTCACTACTAACATTTTTTTTTTTTGGAGAATGCAGACTGGAAGCATTTCAAGCTGTCGTTGCCTGGCCAGGATGAGAACAACACTTCTGTATTCAGATTTTACGGAGCCCCTAAGGGGACATGGAGGAGGAAAAAAATACACAGAAGAAAAAAAAAGTAGTGGGAGAAAAATAATGGAGGAGAAAAAGATAAAGAGATACTTTTGTGTTCTCTCGCTGTTGTGGAGGGTAAATCCACCACAATTTACCCCGCCTGATATTTGTGGAATAAAGTTAGCCCACAATTTTTGGGCTGGCATAAGTCTTTGATATGAAATTCATAGTATCATAGTAGCAGCATATGTGGATAAGGGAACAAAGCACAGATTAATGCTTTTCTGTCTCAGAATGGAGGATGGATGTCATATTACCAAGTAGTTTAGCACTGGATTGGCTCCACTGATAAATGAACACAGTAAAGTCTGCTTGGGTGGCTGGGCATCTGTCCTGGAATAGAGGCCCACTCACTTACACTTGTCATTTTTTGTCCCGAGACTCGCACCATGAGCAGCCTGTTAAGCTAGTTGTTATGGGCGGTTAGCTAACCCTAACTCTTATGAAACCCTTTCAAAACCCATTGGACAAACTCAAAATTTCATGGTGGTCAAGTTAAAAAAAAGGCTGTTTTTCTCAGTACCTGAAAAGTTGACATTCTGGAGATACATGGTTTTCACAACACAGAGACGACATTCTCAACTAAATTCAAATTTAATGAGTCTGAGAACAAGCAAAAATTTTGGCAAGTAGCCTGTAGCTGATAATGTCTTGCCTATCACTTTCTTTGTATGTTTTATAGGGTTGTTGTTACAGTATGTTTTAGGCCTATAATGTGGTGAAAAAGAAAGTATACCCCGTCTCCTCTTCTATGTTTTAGAGTCGAAACAGGTTTACAAAGGATTCCTCCACGTTTGCCATTATACCATGGCTATACTGCATATTCCATCACAGTCTGGATTGTGCATACATTTTGCAAAGAACACTGTAGAGAGAAATGGAGTAACAGGCTTTGATAGTGTAGATACTCAGCTTTCCATCATTCCAATTGCACTGCAGCGTTCCTACACATTTTCCATTTCAAAATTACATACTTTTACGAGATCTTAATATTTTGTCTCAAAGTATTCATTACAACAAGAAATCAATATGCAAAATGACAGTAATTAGCATATAAACTACATGCTTTTTGACCAATTCACAAACTTTTTTAAAACCTAGACATTCATTTTCCAGAGCTGTATAGGAACTGGAGGCTTATTTGAATATTAAGACATAAATTACCTCACCAAGTCTTAACAGTACATACATCTAACCTTGTGACAAATAAGACACACAAACTTTACTTTGGCATTATTTATTAAACCAAGCCAATGTTCAGTATCAAAAAGTGTGATGACGTCTGTGATGCCGGACATTTCAAAGACACCCTTTGACAGCAATAACTAGAATTGAATATTCTATTTGAAACTGAATCAAATCAACTGAAATTCAACTGGCTGCTTAATGGCTAAGAAATTACTTTCAATCTGAGTAAGCTGAACACTCAGCGCTTAATTTATTGCTACTTGTTTCGTGCTTCTAAATTCAACTATCTTCTGTATTTGACACTCTGTTTAATTGCTTAATTGACCTGACACTATTCACATCTCACCCACTAGGTCAAACACAGGTCATTGAGGTGAATCATTACTTCTGAATCACTAAAGACATCAGTTCAAATGAAGAAATTGTTCACAGGATACATCATTGTTTTGTTTACTTTAGTTGTATTTCAGTTGGTGGAGTCACCTTAGCCAACCAATTATACACCTTGGTTCATTAATATGGTAATTAAGTAATTCGCTTATTCATGTCAGTATGACATAGACCCTTTTTCTCTTTGAGCAAATGTGAATGGAAGTATTATTTGTCCCTGGTGTGAGTCAGCATGTGTTGCTTTTGGTGGTGTTTTCGGGAGAACCCCTTGCCGCAGACGCTGCAGCAGTGCGGTTTCTCCCCCGTGTGCGTGCTCGCGTGTCGCAGCATCGACCCGCGCTCGCTGAAGCGCACGCCGCACACGGCGCACACGTACGGCTTCTCCCCCGTGTGCGTCCTCATGTGGACTTTCAGCGCTCCGCTCTTATAGAACTTCTTGCCGCAGACGTCGCAGCCGTGCGTCGTCTGCCCCGTGTGGATCATCATGTGCACGTTCAGAGACGACGTCTGACCGAACCCCTTGCCGCAGACGCTGCAGATGAACGGCCGCTCCCTCGTGTGAACTCTCATGTGACTGACCAAATTGCCTTTGTGACAGAATCCTTTGTGGCAGACGGTACAGACGTGCGGCTTTTCTCCCGAGTGGATCCTCATGTGCACTTTCAGGTTGGAGTTCTGGGCGAATGTTTTACTGCACACGCTGCAACGATACGGTTTCCCTGTGTGAAGTCTCATGTGAGACTTCAGAGTGTCGCTGCGGGGAAATCTTTTGCCGCAGAGAGTGCAAATGAACGGTTTTGCATTTGTGTGGGACCTCATGTGAATTTCCAATAACCTGTATCTGTCGAAATGCTTTCCGCAAACGCTGCAGGTGTTTTTTCGGGCGTAGATCTCCAAGTGAAGCCTTAAACTTTCCTCCGATTCAAAACATTCACCACACACGCCGCACGTGTCTGTGCCTGTACTGTGCTTTTGCGCATGGTTCATTAGAGTGGCAATGTAGCAGAAAGACTTTCCACACACTTTGCAGCAGTGGGGAGCAGAATGAACGCGGCGACACGAGTTCATTTTAGAAGATTTCTTGGTTTTAGAGTGTTGTTTTGATCTTTGTGCAACAGATTTTTTCTGTTTCTTTTCTGATTTCAAAAGCCGAGGGCCTCTTTCCCTCCAATCTCTGTCACTATCGCTACTGTCATTCTTGCCCTCACCACTGTCTCTGCCTTCACTCTCGGATGAAGAACAGCCGGATGAAAGGGGCTGACCGTGCCCGGTTGATTTGGCCCAGATGTCTTCTCTGATCTGGGGGGGATCTGTGTCCCCCTGGCCCAAACTGAGGTTCCTCCACTCTGGCCCGGGAACAACCACCTCTTCCCTGACAGAGACTGTACACTGCAGAGTGTCTGGAGAGAAGGAGAAAGAGAAAATTCAGTTATCTACTGTTGCAAACTGCTGGTCTAAATAGACAAATTTCAGCACATATATTTATGTAGATTTGCATATTTAGGAATGCAGGGATAACCGGATAACTCTAAACAACTGGTCATGAAAAAAGCGACCAACTGTGGGTGGATCGTTAGTTTGGGTACAAAACATTGAGGAACAATATCCCTGTTTATTCTGACAAAACAAGAATTACAATGTGATTCTTTTTCGGTTATTTCTTTAACTGGAGAAATCCTGCTTCTTTAAATATCCAGCTGTAATCATTTGACTTACACACCTGCTCTGTGTAACTTGATCTCCGGTTTCAGAAAGATATTCAGCAGCTTGTGTTGGCGGTCGATCTCCTGCTTTGAGCGGTTAACTTCCTCCTCGTACTCCGCCAGCATTTTCTCTACAGCCAGCAGTATCTCCTCCGCAGCCGCAGCCAGCCGTCTGTCCACAGCCGCTCTCTGCAGCTGGATCTCACACATTTCTAGGAAAAACACAAACAACTCGATATGTTTGAGTAAGGATTTACCATCCTGTGTCTTTTTAACAACAAAATCAAACCTGTCAGTGTCACATATCTGTTTTGTATGTACACAAGGAGGTTAAATCTTCTGTGTTTATTAACATCCTCCATACACATGACATTACAAGTAGCACAATGGGAAGAAAAAAGCACAACCAGAGGTACATACACATTAAATTATAAACTGAATGTTAAGTTATAATAAGACAGTAAATGAAGACAGACTTTTTACATTTTGTCTGCATATTGCTGGACGTCAACTGGAACAATCTGAATCTGAAGGGTTTTTTTTGGCCCATGAATTCTGTTTTACAAAACATTTCTCCCCAGTATAAAAAGGTTCATAATATATTGATAATCCGAGTCTACATAAGAAAAATTAAACAAAGTATCGAAGTTGCTTAATTTGTGCATTCAGTTTTCCCCCCAAGGGAGACATTCATATCATTCCAAAATCTGATCTTGAAAATAGATTCACAAAAAGGATGTTGATAGTTTCTTCTTCCAGATCACAGAAACTACATACAAGGGTCAACATCCAAGATCAATTTTGCAATGAATTTATTGCAGCACTTATGTATGACCTCTCAAGATACTTCTTTAACTTTGTATCATAAGTCGACACCCATTGGACAGCAGCTGGGGTGAACCTCCTGTCCCTTATGAACATATTGTTGTTTCTCCAATTATACTAATTCAAATAATTTCTGCAAATTCAAAGATATCAGGTTGGTACCCTGTGATTAAAAATAATCAGATTTTAACACTGATGGAATGGCCTTCCTTATAATGTCACATTCTTTTCAAGAGACAGCGAATCTGTACCTGGCACATAATGATGGAAGTAAATATAAATGAACCGCAGCGACATCTAGTGGCCGTTCGGGCTCCAATCACAGCAGTCTAGTTGACATTAACTGGCTCGGCTGACATGACAGTGTACTTTTCCTCTGTCACAGTGAGAACAAGTGCTTCAGAAGAACTTTTATTTCCCCATTCACTCACCTACAGTGTGGCTCTGTGTGTCTGGGTTGTTTATATTCTGCTCTGTGTTGTCAGTTTCTGAAAGAGAAGTTCCCTCTTCGCACTCTGCTAACATCGTCTTTCTTTCTACAATCTCGAAAATCTCCTCGGCAGCCGCAGCTAGTCGCTTCATGATATGCGTCCTCAATATCTTTGTTTTAGACATTTTAAGAGAAAACTAATTCGTATATTTTACAAGGTAGTTAACGCTGTTTCTATCGGCTGTGTTCCGCCAGCTATCTAGCTAGCTAGTTATGTACCTGTCAGTGTCAAGCAAGACACAATTAGAAAACATGATTTCCGGTAAAAACGTTTCAAAATAAAACCCAAGATGGATTGTTTTTCACAACACAGTACCAAACTGAGAATAAAGTATATATTTAAGAAGGCATCTATATTAAATGAAACATAAATGTAAATACATTTGGATACATTAATTAATAATGTGCTAATTAGTATTTATAAAAAGGTCCAGACTGAACTCCATCTTTGGCAATGCCTCCCATCCTCTGTATGATGAGCTGATGCAGCTACAGATAGAGTGAACCAAGGAGCAGGTTGAGCGCTCTTTAATGCCGAATGCCATCCAGATACACATTTCTTCTTGTCACAAAGTCCTTGCCTCAAGCTTGTACTTGAACTTGAACTTATAACAAAAAAGATATATGAGTGTGACGAGTGTTGTGAGCAGTGAACTCTCTCTACTCAGCTCTGTCACTGGAAAAAAAAAAAATATATATATATTTGCAAAACCTTTTATTCCCAGGATTTGAATAAAAATGGTGATCATTGATACAGTGGTTGTAAATGACTGAAAAATAATGGTTCTATGCTAACAATTAACTTTAAATATTATTACTGACACTAATGAAGCTATGTAGACTACAATGTGCAGCCAAGACCTCGTGTCACTACAATCAAGTGTGACTGCTGCTGTGCTTGCTTTTAAAAAACATTTAATATTTGTTTTTCAAATGTCCACTCAGGTATATTCAGTGTTCACAGACACACTGATAGAGCTGTATCCTGTATGTGTCCTTGTGAATATTCATGGTCCTCTTATACTTGAAAGCCTTACATTGCAACTGTTTTCTATTCTGTGTGGGTTGTCACTGTCTCACATCTCATCTCACTGAGCACTTTGTAATGGACACTGCAACTGTACGGTTTCTCTTGTGCGTGTGAGCTCATTTGTCAGGTCAGTGTTAAGTTTAAACTGAAGGCTTTCCCACACACACATCAACTTTATGGTTTATTGGCTGTTTGGGCTCCATTTGTCCTTTTTAACTAAATGCTTTGTTGCATATGCTGCAACCATATTGTCTTAGTTCTATATGAGTAACATTGTGTTTTTTGTTTTTTAATTTGTAGAATCACTGAACTCTTTTCTACTGGTGTATAACTGACAAGCAACCACTTGACAGACACGCCCTATCAAGAGTGAGAAAGTGAGCCCAGCCCTTGGTATTCAAAGCATGTTCAAATGCATGATACTGACCCATTCCCAAGTGCACAATCCACCAAACCTGAGAGGAAAAGAAATGCTTTAAGTTTAATAGTCTGTGGCCTTGAAAACCTCTTTGGCAAATCAAAGGTAAAAGCCTTTGAAGTTAAGTCAGTAATTCTTCTCAATACACTGTAGCCTTTGTGTGCCTTATCTAACTTTGCTTATTTCTTTACATTTCGGATTCAAGTGCCAATGCTTCAACCTCTGCCCAAGCCCAGGCTGCGTCTGCGAGTGAAAATGTAAGTTGCAGAGATAAAGCATACTTTAGAAAGGTTAGAAAGTAAATATGTGATAGCTACACTCACTGAGCACTTTATTAGGAACACCTGTACACCTGCTTACTCATGCAATTATCCAATCAGACATTCATGTGGCAGCAGTGCAATGCATAAGATCATGCAGATACAGGTCAGCAGCTTCAGTTCATGTTCACATCAAACATCAGAATGGGGAAAAATTTTTATCTCAGTGACTTTGACCGTGGCATGGCTGTTGGTGCCAGGCGGGCTGCTTTGAGTATTTCTGAAACTGCTGATCTCCTGGGATTTTCACGCACAACAGTCTCTAGAGTTTACACAGAATGGTGCGAAAAACAAAAAACATCCAGTGAGCGGCAGTTCTGCGGACGGAAACGCCTTGTTGATGAGAGAGGTCAGAGGAGAACGACCAGACTGGTTGGAGCTGACAGAAAGGCTTCAGTAACTCAGATAACCTCTTTACAACTGTGGTGAGCAGAAAAGCATCTCAGAGCGCACAACACGTCCAACCTGGAGGCGGATATCACTTTGGTAGCCGGTTGACATTGAGCTCCAAAGCTGATACCTACCCAGTATTAGTAAGGTGTTCCTAATAAAGTGGTCAGTGAGTGTATATTGTCACAGGGCAAGGAACATGGTTGCACACAGAAATAGTTTGGTTTTTAGGACAATATCGGATTGTTATATCATTTATCACTTTTTTGTGTCCTTTAATCTTTTCTGGCAAGTACTCCATTTGTTGCTATCACCATTGTGTGTATGCAATTTTGTGTATGTCAAAGAATTCAGCAATTTCAATCTTTTAAGCTTTTATTTGTAAGACGAAAAGAAACAACTTCCCCACACTGAGATCAATGCCATTTAACTGATAATAAATAATATGAAAACGGCATTGTTCTTAGTGTGCTGAAGTTTTCTTTTCATTTGGACTACATTTTACCTCCAGCAACTTAAATAACTGGGTGAATAGTTTATCCAAAATATGCACAGGCAGCGTAATTCCAAATATTAGTCAAGTTCCAGTCAGAATAAGGCACAGAGAGTTGTTCTAAGTATCTTTAGCATCCAGTCAGATATTTGTGTTTTCAAAAGCAGGTTACCTCTAATTAGCAAGACAATTTCAAGTTGTCGTATCAAATCTCTTCCTCTCTCACTTTTAACTATATAGGCTTAACATTAAGGCTGTGAGTCAGGGTACTTGTGATCCACATGGAACTAACAGAGGCATATAGATGGGGTAGAGCAGATCTTACAGCATGGGTGGATCTAAATATGTTAAAGAAATACAGCATTTATGACTCCTGCAACTCATGAGACTGAAATTTTGAAATGGATGGAGGTACACATTCATTCTATACAATAAATAAACAATTCGCACAATTCCTAATGCAGAAAATAACATTTTTTGCTGTATTATTGAAGTGAGGCCTTTACTGTATTAGGTATGATTAACATCATAAGATATTCACATCGAATTACTGTAACACTGTGTACATTTTCCAGCTTAATAATGTGGGTTTATTATGAAATTCAATTACTTTGAGTGGTTTCAGCTTGGGGTTACACTGTGTAAGGCAAGATCAATCAAATAAAATATACATATATATAGATGTTTGCAGAAACCAGTATTTTATGATTTCTCAGGATTCCAGACCAGCTGAATCCTGTTCCACGTCTCCACTTTTCATCTCGTGTCTCTTCTCTGAATGAGTCTTAACGTGACGCCGCAGGTCGTTCTCGAGGACGAAGCCTTTAGTGCAAACCTCACATTTAAAGGGCTTCTCTCCTGTGTGGTTTGCCATGTGATACTTCAGGTGCTGATTCTGCTTGAATCCTTTCCCACACAGGCCGCAGCTGTACGGCTGCTCTCCTGTGTGGGCCATGCTGTGCCTCTTCAAGTTCCTGTTGTCGCTGAATCCTTTGCCGCAGACGGCGCAGACGTACGGCCTGTCTCCCGTGTGAATCCTCATGTGGGTTTGCAGGAGTCCGTTGCGGTGGAACGCCTTGTCGCAGAAGCTGCAGGCGTAGGGTTTTTCTCCCGTGTGCGCTCTCATGTGCGCCATCAGGTTGCCGTTCTGAGTGTAGGCTTTGCCGCACATGTTGCAGACGAACGGTTTCTCCCCGGTGTGGGTCCTCGTGTGAGTTTTCAGATGCCCGCTATGGTCGAATCCTTTCTCACACACCAGGCACTTATATGGCATGTCTCCGGTGTGAGCGCCTATGTGCTTCTCCAGAGCATTAATTGTACCGAACTGCTTTCCACAAATATGGCAGACCTCTGTTTCCTGTGCATGGGTTTGAAGGTGAGACATCAGGTTCATGTCAGGCTCCAAACATTTACCACATACACCACAAATAGTGGCATCTGCTTCATGTTTTTGTGTATGATTGATCAAAAAACCCTTATAGGAAAATGACTTTCCACACAGTTTGCAACAATAAGAAACACTGCGACTTAAGTGAACAAATTTGGGATGGGATGGCTCTGTAGATTTCTTACACTTAGAGCTGATACCAAATATTTGCTTTTTCAATATTTGTGTTGTTAGACTTAAAACGTGTTCTCCACCCTCCCTCCAACCCCCATTCCTGTTTTCATTCTCCAGTTCAGAACAGTCTGAATTGTTGTCCTGGCAGTCACTAGCTGCTTCTGATACACCGCAGCTCTCTCCATTCAGTTCACTTTCCCTCCGTTCACTTGAGCCGCCTGTTTGAAGGTCTGCCTCTCTGTTTTGTCCACCTTGGGTTCGGCAAAGACGTGAGGAATGAGCTTTGTCTCGATTGTGGACAAACTCCACCGACGTCGGAGGGACCGTGACCTTCATGATGTTGTTTTGGTTGATGTGGACTTCCTCCTGCTCCTCTTTAAGCTGCAGCGGGTCCACCTGGCTCCTGTCCTCTGCAGGGGGAAGCCTTCGTTCACAGACACACTTACTGAGCTGCTGGGGGTCTGCGGAGAGGGAGAGGGGGAAAACAGAGGTGTGATCAGGTCCACAAAAAATAATAAACCAATCAATAAATAAAAACAGGAAAAAACGGGTGGAAAAGCACTATTGGGGGAAAAACTAATGCAGCAAAGAGAGACTAGAAGTGCTAGTTTCAGCTCACACTGTTGCTGACAGTGTTGTATGACAGTGCTGAAAACTCACTTGAGGTGAAGCACTCTCCAGTACTTTTGTTCAACCATGCAAAAAGAAAAAGTGTACTGTGAAGGACAAGTGGTGGACCCAAAACCTTGCAAGCTAGTAAGCCAACATACTTCACTGATAAAATGAATGGATAGTATTCAGTTCTGGAGGTTTATGTTTATTTGAATTAAAAAATGTCAACTTTCTAGCATGATTTCCTCTTTGTAAAATTAAATTAGATCAGAGTATGATGTCTTCAGAACAGACAAACACAGAACAAACACAAACAAATAAATAATATTTAAACCCATTCCTGCCACAGAGGTACTGCATCTACATCAGTTCATGGGTTTGGGCCAACAGTACCATTGGGAGGAATGATTCACATACCCGCCCTCTTTAATGGTTCCTCCTGTTCCAGCAGTTTGTTTCTGTGTTCAGTCTCTTTCTCTTTAGCCCGGTCAGTTTCCTCCTGGTACTCTGCCACTGTTTCCTCTACAAACCCAAATATCTCCTCAGCAGCTGCAGCCAGTCGCTTGCTGACGTGTGTTCTCCGCAGCTGTACAAGGGACATTTCTACAACAATGAAAATGATAAGAACCTGTCATTTGTCCACTAAAGAGACCATGCGCCTATATGGCAATAAAAGTCACAAATGAATTCACACCTGATAAATCATCCCTTGTAATTCAAGTGCAAATCTGAGGCTCTGTTTTGATCAAGGCGCCTTTTTCCAACTTTCTCTTTCTCTTGTGGACTTGTTACTGGCAGTATGAGCGTAAACAAACCGTTGTAATACATTAAATAAGTCCTGTCTACTCTTGAAATAACACTCAAGTCAAAATGTT
Source organism: Centroberyx affinis (assembly GCF_046629955.1). Lineage (NCBI taxonomy): Eukaryota > Metazoa > Chordata > Actinopteri > Beryciformes > Berycidae > Centroberyx > Centroberyx affinis. The sequence continues at coordinate 19,894 of NW_027279208.1, forward strand.
ACTTTTTGTGTCGGAGGTAGATTGGTAACGTTTCTTTATCGTTTGTGCTAAGGCTCGTGCCGTTTGGTCACCTGTTCTCTACGAAGTTCCCGTTACAGTTAAAAGAAAGTTGATATTATACCAAAAATACCAATAAATACCACCCACATACCTGTTTCTTTTCCTGTCCTTGGCTTGAGGACGATAGACTTGTGCTCATTCAGCTTTGAACGGAAAGATTCCTCATATTCTGCTATTGTTTTTTCCACAATCCCGAAGATTTCTTCTGCAGCTGCGGTTAGCCGTTCATTTATAAACTCCCTTAAAATCTGAATCTTCATTTTTTACGTAAAACCACTGCTGTCCAATGTTCAACTGTTAACGTGATATAGCTGTCGAAATTGTAAAAAAAAAAAAAATAGTTACATTAACAAAAAAATTAAGAAGTCGCCATCTTGTATTGACGCAGACTGTTTACTGTTTACTTCCTATTTCATTCCTCTCGCTCTCTGGCGCCACCTACTGGTCTGGAGTATTATTGCAAGTTAATCTTCATACACAGGTTCAAATTCTGCTCTTTGACTTGTTTAGCTGCAATGATTCTGGATAGGGAACTTCACCTTGAAAAAAGGTTTGTTTTTATAAGTTAGTTCTCAAACGATGTAGATCCATAGGTCTCAAACTTTTCTCTGTAGACTCATTCTCAAAAGGATTTCCTCTTGTGACCCGCAAACTGATTTTACAGTCTGGTGTGAAGCTAAAAAAAAAAAAAAGAAAAAAGAAAAATCTTAATTGTAAACCTTAATTTTAAGCATTAACCCAGAACTCTCACAGAGGAACAGGAACTCTGGAGCAGTCAGGAGGGAGAGCAGCTTGAAGGGCTGAAGGGAGCAGATAAACTAACTTTTCAGATATCCAGCTTGTCCATACAGTGGAGACGAGAGAGGCAGGCCGTCTACCTCATACCTCAGTGGAAGAGATGATTGATCTGATCTCTCTTCTGTTAGCTCCGCATGTGGGACTGAGAAGAGAGAAGAGTCCACTGAAAATGATAAAACTGTATTGTAATCGGAAAGATGGTGACAGCTAAAGAGACACACAGGGCACAGAGTGTAAAAAGGAAGAGTAATTTTTTAACAGCTTGTCACTTTCATCAAATGATATGAAAAATCACAGAGGAAACTAATGATACATGTGCTCTGTCTGTGGTAAATAATTCTGTCACAATGAAAATCTGCTGCAGCACATGAAAACACACACAGTCAGAGCAGCAAATTGCAGCATCTGCGGTGAAGACTTGAGCCAAAACAGAGGTTTACATAATCATGAGCATCCACATGGGAAGCAAGCCATACCATTACAGTGTCTGTGAACTATTACTACTACTATACCAGAATAACTGTCTGATAACTCCCATTAGCTCCCATTAACTCCCATAGAGGATAATTAGTTGCAATGTCTGCGGTAAAGCAGTAATTAATTGATTTTACATGGCATTCAAGGACTTGGAAATGAAGATTGATTCAGTTTCAGGGTATGTGGTAAAGGATCAACTTGAAATACAGAGAAACACAGAAGAAAAACCATACTTCTGCAGGGACCATGGTGAAATATTTAGTGTTAATGCAACACTTCAAACTCACATGAAAATTCACTCTGGGGAAAACACTGAGTTGCATTTGAATGTTTTAAGATTGCATGTTAATGAGTTGCATTTTAACACCTCAAGATTCATGTGAAAGAATCATGTGAAATTATGTAAAATACAATATCTAACCTTTGTGACTGAGATCATATAGGATTTCCATGTTCAGCAGCATTAAAAACATCAGTTCTTTATTATTATAGCTAAATCAGCTTTTCTGTTGCTGTGTTAAGTGAGTACTGGTCATTCCTCTGTGCATTTATATTCAGCAATTATGAGATAGAGAGCAACACAAGATCAACAAGGAGAAACACAGATGGACTCAGGGAGGTTCAGTTTAAACACAATTTATTTTCTGCTTAAATAATTACTTGGATCATCCAGTGTAGGCTATGTTGGTTCTTCATACATGTTGGTACCGGATCTATCATCAACAATGGATGCTTGTTAGGGTGGCCTTATATGAAAAAAAAAACCTCAAAAATGATTTACACAGGAACAGAAAATCTGAATTTTAACCACTTATGATCAAGATTATATGTTTTATCCATGTTTAGCCATTAATAAAAAGGATTGGATCTGGATCACAGGGCTAAAAAACAGATTTTCTATTCTTGTGCAAATGCAACCAATTAAATAAAGATTAAAGTCACCAAACCCCCAAAATAAAAACAGTCCCCGTTTTAAACCACAGCAGACCTATGAGCCTAAACTTACACTTCTAGTACACATGATGGGCTTACAAATAGACAATTAGTTCTTATTTGCCGTTACACACATGGGGCTGCTAGCAGTTCGGAGCTCACACAATGTGCCAGTCTACAGGTTACATTCGGGTACATTAGCTCTCATGGGGGTTTTTCTTTGCTTGCAGGTTGCAGAGGCATAAACTGCATCTGAAAGTACCTTCCTGAAGCATAACAATGAAGCTCTGCTGTCTCGCCACTCAAGTGTGGAGTGTGCATGTGTGTGTGTTCTCATCTTTGTAAAAAAAAAAAAAAACTAAAATAAAAACAGTTATAGATGACAAATGGTCGAGTTATGAGTGCTCACACGGACAGAAGTACCATCAAACTCTCTCTAATCGTAATACAGTGTTTTGCATTAGGAGAAAAAAGGAAATCATTAAAATGAAGTGAAATCACATGCAGCAAAATATTAGTACTCTGAAGACAAAGAATGTTCCACAGACAGAGCGGATTTTAGAGAGTAGCAGTTGGCTTTAAAGAAATGTCCTTCGTTAAAATCAAGCAGATATTTTTTTTTGTTTGTTTCTCATTTACATACAGCTTTTTTTTTCTTTTTATTCATTCGGCAAGAGCATGTGAGTCACACACCCGAGAATCTCATGACAGTGGAAACAGTGTTGGCCTTTCAATCCAAATGCACTGACTCTGCAAAGCTTCTCATCAAGCTAAATCAACCAGTGCATAAACAATCTGTGAAGCTACTGATTTTTTTTTTTGTAGATTTTATACAGTGTCATTTATATACAACAAAATCATCCATTTATTATTATATTTCATTTTTTAAAAAAGAACCACATGGTACATCCCAATACTGTGGGTCCAGGAGGAAAAATATATAAGGCGTATATAAGGAGTGTCTGAGAGAGTGATTCAAAAGTCTTCCTTATCTGTCAACAATCAGCGTTTTCCTGTTTGTGCCATCTTTGGTCACAGATGCCTTCGGGGGGGCGTGGCTATCGTTGTAAACTCTCCTCTCATTTGTCAATGACCAGGAAGTCCCAGCTCACGCCCGTTGTGTGTCCGTAGGTGCTGTTAGCCGTTTCGACAGTAAGTGAGTTTGGTGACATGCTCATGCGAAATCAAATAAAAGTAATTTGTTTTGTTTGTCTTGCTGAAAACCATGCGTTTTAAGTGAAAGCATCAGACACACTTTGGCTGATTGACCAGGCTCTCCGTGTTTCAAGGGTTCCAGTCAGTTTTCCCTCCCAGGGTTTGTGATGTCGCAAATAGACGTCCGTGGACCTGGAAGGTAAGGTGAGGTTCAGCATTACAGACTTCAGTCAAAAATGTGTGGTCCTGCACATGGACTGAGAGATATTCAACACAACAAACCAGTTATGATTTACATATAATTACAGACTGAAGTGAGGGACTGTGTAGTGTCCATGCTGTATTTTACATTTCCCAGGACTAGAGTCACTTTTCCAACAAGAACGTTTTCATATAGGCCGAATCTTCAGACAAGAGGCAAGTTGGCCTGCAACAACAATCTAGTTGCAGAAGTGACACTTTTAATTGTAATTTCTCAATCTGTTCTTAACTGTAGGGTTAAAGATAATATTACATTATTAGGCAATGTGTAACATCTTAGTGCTAAACTGCGTTAGACCCATGTCACGATTTTGGCTGTACAGATTGATATTTATTGACATTGTACTTCATAAATGGATAAAAGTGCTGTCACTAGCTGCTATTAGTCACTCACCAGGTTAAGCTGAGAACTCCACTGTTACGACTGACCCTTCTTCTTCCCTTGTTTCCCCTTGGCTCCTTCTCCAGACTTGGCAGAGAGAGAGAGATGACAGAGAGAGAGAGAGCAAAGGAGAAATAGTTGAGAGAGGGAGTGAGGATGAGAAGGAGGGAGAGACAGTGTGAAAAAGAGAGAGGAAGACAGAGGGAGAGAAAGAAAAAGACAGTTAGTATAGAGCTTCGGCTAAATAACACCATTGTGTGTTTATGAGGCACAGGAACTGTTCAGCTCAGCTACATCAGCAGATTGACTGGAAGAGAGATGAGATGAAGGAGAGAAAAAGAAGTATAATACTGCTACTTCTATACATTTGCAACTAACATGAGACATGCTGGAAAAGATAAACAAGTTAAAAGTGAGAGAAATATGTTAGTGTTTCTATTTTCTATTTTTCTATTTTCTTCTATTTTTTTTAATTAGTTGGAATTGAAAACAGCACGCACACGCGCACGCGCGCACGCACGCACGCACGCACGCACGCACACACACACACACACACACACAGTACAAACACTGCAAACCTCAGAACCGTCTATAGTGCCGATCAGACCATACACTCTGAGTTGTTGGTTGTCGTGACACTGTCACTCCATGCCACAGCACTCCACACACTGTATGGCTGTATTCCATTTATCCACACTAGCATAACAGCATACAGCTCAGATGAACTCTCCTCCAGAACAGGGTTTAGCTGGATGTGCAGCTGTGAAGCAGCCTCTAGCCCAGTTAAACCTGGGTGAAACATGTTATAGACCACCAGGGATACTTTCTGGGTGAAAAGGGCTTGATTATGAACAAACTGACCCAAATAGCTGGTATTATAGATGTGTATTAACCTTATAATACAGAGACCAAACTTCTTTTAAATTTTAACTCGTGGCACAAATATTTATGGTTGTTTCAACGGGTAAAAGTCCAATTTCATATGGGTTCTCCCTCTTAAACCCTCCATGAAATGATCAAGTCTGTGGCACAAGATAAAAATGATTGTGGTTTTTGGTGCCTGTGTTCATTTACACTACACGATCTAATACATATTTATATTGTTAAAATGCATCTTTGCCTAATGCTGTATGCTAATGTGGATCTATCTGACCAGGACCTGTATTCCCAAAAGCATCTTAGCACTGTTATCCTCCCAGTTCCACTGTGCGCTACTGAACAGAAGGTGGGCTTTTAACCCTCTGCAGGCCAGAAAACCTTTATATCTGGACTGCACAGCACTAAAAATGTATTTCTATTCCTGTGTAAATCCTTGTGCCAAGATTTTGTTTTTGGGAAACAGAGTCCATGGCCCATGCTTTCAGTGGGCCAGGATAGCTCAGCTGGCTAGGTCGGGCGCCAACCTCAGTCTTCTGGCCCTTACAGCTCCCAGGCCCCTCCTTCCTCTGCTCCTCCTCAGGCCGATCTGCCCTCTGGCCCTGCCGGGAGCGCTTCCCCCTCTTCCTGCCCTTCCCCCCTCCTGCTCCTGCTGCTCCTCCTGCTGAAGAAGAAGTGTCTGCTCCACCTGCCGCTACACCACCACCAACACCACCACCACCACCTCCTTCTCCTCCTTCTGAGACTGTTTCTCCTCCTCCTTCCCTCCTCTCCTCGGAGGTGACCACGCGGCGCACCACCTTCCTGATCACCTGTCGGGGGCGTTACAGAGGCATGTCAGGGGGAGATGATGGGGGACGGAGGGGAGGAAAGGAGTGTGTGTGGAGAATCAATGGAAAGGAGAGTGAGAGCTACAGCCTGTGTGTGTATGCGTGTGTGTGTGTGACTGTGTATGTCTCACATGGTTCAGAGCACCCCACTAAAAATGTTATTTGGGTGTGTATGTGTGTGTATGTACGTGTGTGTAAGGTTATATAGAGTAAGGATGAGGCAGGTAATGGAGGAAGGTGATGAAGGTTACTTTTCTGGTGACCAGATTCCCGTCTTCATCTGTAAACTGCTCCTCTGTCACTGACTCTCCAGGAATGTTTCTGGCCTGCTCTCCCTGGGGTGCAGGGTGGATGTAAGGTTGAGGGAGTGATAGATGACAGGAGGGAGGGATGGAGAGGTAGAGGTATAGGGAGGGAAGAAGTTGGAGAAGTATATTTAATATTAATGGTTAACGGTATTATTAGTCATTTAGAAAAAAGCAACATATCCAAACAGACATCAGCCTGCTTGCCACAGCAGGAACGGGTTTCCCATTGTTAAGATCATGGATGGAGATTTGAAAAATTATGAATGCATGACTTCTTAATGTACTTTAAGCTGTAAAATATTTAACCTCATAAAAGATATTTAGATATTTTGAGTTACACCAGGTTAAGAACATTGGAAAAAGCTAATTTGTCAGTCTACATATCAAACCCCTTACAGAAGCTTTTTGCTTATATTCAAATTCCCAAACTGTCAGCTTTAGACTTTTAGATATTTTGGGAAACCCAACCAACGCTAGTGCATTAAGCAGGCCAACTCATCAAATATGTTAATATGGCTCCTCCACAAAGCTCAAAACACAAGCTTGCAGACGCAGAGAAGACACGGTGAGACCATAAGCAAGCAAAGTTTACTGTTTTACAGGCATTTATACTGTGAAAAAGAAATATAATTTATTCAAATGCAATATCCATGTCAATCTCTGGTTTAGTGCCACAGTTTCTTGGCAAGCCTCTGAAGTCAACAATTTAAAATAAAGATGGGTTCAGCGGGAAAAACAGTGATGCATGTACAACGCTTCACACTTTCAGCTTCAAACTTTCTCAAACTTCACACTGCTGGTGGGAGGATGAAGACTGAGTTATTATCTTTACCAATTCAAACCTACGCCATGCACAAGAAATAATTCAGCAATACCACACTCAGTAATACCTACCACACAAAAGCATTGGAGCAACTGATAATGCAATAACTACTGGGTAAGGTAATAACTTGCCAAATATAATACAAATGTCCCACTAAGCGACTCAAAACTGCAGTAAACAGTAAATCTGTTAATATAATAAATTGCCAGAAAATGTAATAACATCACATTATTAATGTAATAATGCAATGTTATTAGTATTAACTGGCAATATATTACAGTAACAGGCTTTACTACAATTTCTACTCCTTTAGAGAGACATTTTATTATATTTTGACAAGTTATTAAATTATTTGGCAGTTATTACATTATAAGTTGCTACAAGCTTCTATTGGGCTCCCTTTACACAGAAACAGAGAATCTGAATTTAAATCCGCATAACTCAAATCTGATGTTTTGTGAAACCAGGAATGAAAACATTACATTTACATTTTAGGCATCTAGCTGATGCTCTTATCCAGCATGACTTAGAGTGAGTGAACAGTTAGGGGTTCAGTTCTCATGTTACATGGTTGCTGACATTAGATCAAACATGTGACCTCTGAAGTTTCTCAGCTACTAACCACTAGGCCACCCTGCCACACATCAGACCTGGGTCGCATATGCCTAGTCAGATTTTCTGTTCCTGTGGGAATTCTATAGTAGCCAAACACGCGGCGTGGCCAAGTCGGCCAGCTAGCTAAACAGTCCGCTAACCGGCTAGCGATGCTGGCACACACCAAGCAGCAAGGTTGAGTGTGCCAGCTGCTGGTATAGTAGCTCACATCGACAGGCAGTGAGTGGCTGTTCATGCTAAGGCAAAACTAAACATTTACATTTACGCATAAACACAGGCAATGTCCACACACACTCTCTCAAACACATATACACACAGTCTCACACGCAAACATGTTCTCTTTGTCCCACACACTCTCTGACACACGCATGTACCTGTACACAAACACATCCCCACATGCACAAACACTCTCTTTCTCTCAGACAGACACACTTTCACACAGGAGCGCTCAATCTTACCTTATATACCTTATTGTTCACACACTATCTTTCCCTGACTCTCTTGCACACAAACACACACAGAATCGCAGAGCTTATGCTAGTACACACTCCCTAGGGTTGTCCACACACCAGGCCGGGTACCTTGAGTATGACCCGTCTGCGGTACACCTTGGTGGTGACAGTGGTCTCCTCATCAGAGCTGGACTGGTCAGCTTTACCACCCCCCTGATGAAGGCAGCCCAGTACCAGTATACCATTAATAAACCTAGTGTGTGTGTGTGTGTGTGAGTACATGTGCAGGGTGTCTGCAAGATTCATCACGTTAAATCTAAGACTTTTTAAGACCATTTTAATGCCAGCAAAAATGAAATATTAGGCCAATTTTGCCACTGGAATGAATGTGAAAATTAAAAAAATAAATAAATAAAAACTGTTATCCTATCAGAGTATAGGTCTGCATGACTGGGCTGATTTCTCACCAGACAAATGACACACTAAGAAACCTCAAACATTTTAAGACCTCTAAAACGGTATTTAAGACTTAAGACAAAAGACAAAAGCTTTAAGACAAAAGGTGCATCTAACAGTATTCAAGGATTCAGGCCTCGAATTTAGATAATCATACCTAATAATAATCAGTAATCAACCTTTTGAGACTTTTTCAGGACCTGCAGACACCATGATGTGTGTGTTTGTGCGTCTGTGCTGTTGACTACAGCTATAGGTAGCCACCTTTACGTATAAAATTTGTGTAAGTCAATAAACGGCAAAATCAATTTCAATAAGACATACCAAATAAATTCAACCAATTAAAATGTACCCTGCTGCACCCTTTTGAATCCTTGCCCCATCTGGAACAGTGACTCTCACCTGGACTTTGTGCTCATCCTCCCGGCCTCCGCTGGGTCCCGCTGTGCTGCTGTCCTCCTGAGATCCCTTCCTCTTGGCCTCCTTCTCCTTCCCTTCCCTGGCCGGGTCAGCATGGCCTCCGTTCTGCCTGTCTGTCTGAACCTCGGCCCTTTCCGCAGAATCAGCTAGACTGTCAGGGCTGGGGGAAGAAAATATACGTTGAGGAAGCGCTCCCGTAGAGTCCAACAGCTATTTTTTTGGCATAAGCTTGTAAACTTTAGCTTGTAATAAAATCGTTGCGTATGACCCACTTGTATGAGCCTTTGCATAGCGGTCTTGAAGCCCTGCTGGGGCTTATTTTGCCATAATGACTGGCTCTCTGTACATTATCCCTTAAATAATATATATTAACTGTATTATTAAACTAGTACTGCCATCTGATACTAGGGATAATGTCAGTTATATTTGAATACAGGCTGGGATTCGTCGTTATTGGAGTTGGGGGAGAGAGACATTACAAGTCAAGACATTACAAGTCCCATCACTCTGCTGCAGTGGTATCAATTCTTAAAGACCCCATGAAATGGCATTTTTACTTCCTGGCTTTGAAAACCAATGGAATATGAGTCAGGGAGAGAAAGGCAATTTTATTTGATGAGAGGGGTGCAGAGGGGCGGCACTGTTCAAAAATCTGCTGGTTTTATTGATTAGAAACGTACATTTACGCATACTAGTGCAGCATGAGGTCACCATGAAAGATACTCTGTTTTCCAGGAAGTAAAAGTAATGGTAAATGAAACAATTCCTCTTTGGGGTGATGCAAAGTGATGTAAGCAGATTAAAATAGGAGCTACCACGATGGCTAGATCTGTACAAATGATAGAGACAGACAGGTCTGTAAAGAAGTCATACCTGCCATGCTGTGGATGGAATCCCTCAGTGCCGGGGGTGTGACCGGGGGATGGAGGCTCCACCACCACGCTGGACATCTCACTGCGCCAGCCTGGAACTGAACACATTTCTTTCTCTGCCTGCCGCACTTGGTTGAGAATGGCATTCACCCTCTCCTCCGTCATCTCCTCGTCCTCTGAGCCTCCCTCCAGCTTTATATCCTCCAGCAGACTCTGTAGCCTCTCTTGGGTCATCTCCTCCTCTTCTTCTTCCTCTTCCTCCCTTCCACCGGTGTCTGAGGCCGCGTCCCCTCTAGCAGAAACTCCCTGGTTCCCTGCCTGACCCTCCGAAACAACGCCTTGCCCTGCCTTCACCTCTGTCTCTAAGGCCTCAGCTTGCTCCTCTGTCCCCAGTCTTCCTCCCGCTACTGCTCTTCTCTCGTTATCCGGCCACTCGTATGAAACCGTGCGCTCTTGGCTCAGCCCCGCGTCTTCGTCCATGGAGCCCTCACACTGACTCCCCCTGCCTCCACTGGCCAAGGACGTATCCTCTGCCACCACAGTGGGGGGCTCGGGGGCGCGGGGGCCGGGCCCTGGGGCGACCGTAGGGGGGTCGCTGCTGGACGTACTGGTGGTCTGGGTGAGGGAGAGGTCACTAGGCCTAGTGAGGGTGGTCTTGCTAGGGGAGTCTAGGCTAGCATCGCCCTCGCTAAAGAAGTTGTCTGAGCGCAGCGGGGTAGGGGGCTGGTAGTTCAGGTCTGAGGGGGTCTGCAGCTCCAGCTCTATGTTGTGGTATCCTGAGTGGATGGGGGGAGGTAAAGGATTAGGGAAAGAGGGAGGGAGGAGGGAGGGAGAGATGGAGGGAGAGAGGGACAGAGGGAGGGAGGGGGAAGAAGTAGAGTGTCGAAGGGGATGAGATGAGGTGACACTTAACTAGACACACTTGTAATAGCTAAGGTTAGCAGTCGTTCAAAAGTCACGCTGGTTTAACCTAATATCAAACACATTTTAAGGATTCTTCATCTACTTTAAGAAATGTGATGTTTTAACATATTTGTCAAACAAGCAGTGAGGACTGAAGTGTGACTTCTGAACCAGCGCTACTGAGTAGACACACATAACCATCACAAGGAGATGAGAACAAAGAAATGGAAGTACCAAAGACAAAATATAAAATGCAAGATACAAACTTCACATATACATATTAAAATGTACATACACTATACTAATGTCATCTGTAAATCTTCAGATATCAAAAAAGGTCCTGGTTATGTTTCAAACGTTGCACTTAGGCAGCCCGGTCTTTCACAAAAGCACTTACTTCAGGCCCAGCACTTAAGTTTTAGCAAGCCAAATGGCTCAGTCTCAGTTCTACTGTTTTCAGTCTGTTTTCTACTGTTGAGTATTGGGACGGTGAAATAAAGTTGGTCTTTTTTGCTACTGGCTCATCCACAGTGTAATATGAGCTAGTCATCAAAAGATGAGGGAGGCAAGAGGATGATGGGTTTTCATTAAAACATGTTAAAAGAGTGATAACAACAAAAAAAGGAGCCTGACTTCAGCTCACTGTCTCAATACCAATGTAATTGAATGTATATCAACAACATGAGCAAAGGCTTGAGTATATTCCAGGCAGGTTAGTTGTGTTGAGCTAAAAAAGGCAGAGAAGAGCAGCGCAACCAATTGGCATCTAGATATAGACCTCAGGAACTGAACGATCACGCCGGAAGTGAGCAGGGACACCGGGAGGGAGAGGAGACGACGGGGGGGAGGGGGGAGGCGAAGGGGGGGAGGGAGAGTGATAATTTAAGGGAGGAGAAGGAGGAGGGAGAGAAGGGGAAGGATGAGATGGGGGAGAGGCAGGGCAAAGGACATGAAGAGGAGAGGACGAAGGGGGGGGGGAGGGAATAGGTGAAGGCAAGGGAGAAGTGGGCGGAAGGGGAGGAGGAGAGAGAGGGGGATGAACAGGAGGGGAGAGAGGGGTATGGACAGGAGGGGAGGGAGGACAGGGGGGAGAAAGAACAGGCATATAAGAGGGAGGAGGGGGAGTAAGAGGAGGAGGAGGGGAGGGAAGAGGGGGAGAGGAAGGAGCAGACATAGGAGAGGGAGAGGGGGGAGTAAGAGGAGGAGGAGAGGGAAAAGAGGGAGAGGAAGAATCAGATGAGTCAGAACTGAGAGGAGAAGAGGGAGAAGGCAGTGGAGCAATGGAGGAAGAACGGGGGACAGGGGGAGGAGAAGGAGGAGGATCAAATGGAGGAAGAGAGAGGAATGAGGAGCAGGGAGGGAATACAGGCATTCGAGGGGAGGGGGGAAAAACAGAGGAGTAAGGCAGAGTGGTGATATGAGGGAGAACAGGAGCGACAGGCAGGAGGTAAACAGGAGTGGCAGCAGGGGGCGGAAAATGAAAGGAGGGGGAGGAGGGAAGGTCAGCAGGCGGAGAGGGAAAAGGTAAAGATGCAATATGGGAGGGATGAGGGAGGTAATGGATGGGAGGGGTGGCAGGGAGAGAGACGGCAGACTGGGACGTTCGGGGGCTCAGGGGGAACGTAGAAGACCTAAGAAGCTTTGGAGCTATTACAACCATCACAGTTCACAAGAGACACGGTAAAAACAAAACACACACACACAAAGAACAACTGTTAGACAAGACTTGATGGAAGGATAAACACAGCATGTGAATACTGGACAGACGAAGGCACAGTCAATGGAATGGAATGGTTAGTGATGGCAGTTGAATGTTTCAGAAGCTGCAGAAGCTAAGGTATAGCACATCAGAGTCACATGTAATTGTTAGTGCATCAGTATCATTATAGAGTCCTCAATAATCAATAGCCAACAGCTTGATAAGCAAGAGCAGGCTGTCTTCATCATTAGCATTGGCACCCTTTCAAATTGCTGGAACAACATCCATGAAAAATGCTGCACAGACTGACAATGAGATATGTTTTAAAATTTTCATTAGGCACAAAAAATACTGGGGGAAAAAAATCACATTGTGACATTGTCAAATTTAGTGATCCAAAAAGTCTGTCAGAGTTCTTTGTTACGCAGCAAATCCATTTTTCATGGAGGAAATGAGCCGTTGTAACAGGGAACGTGAGAGGGCCACATGGTTGGGGGTATGCTAATGCTAAAGCCCCCTAGCAGGGAGGAGAAAGGAGTTGGCCTGGTGTCCTTTGTGGGAGAAGATGCAGCTAATTAATTAGATGCAATGCGTTTGCCTGCTAGTTAGCTGTAGGGGCCAACCAGTTAGTACAGAAGTAGGCAGGAGTGATCTTGCAACTTCAGCAGAAGAAGCTTGAAATTGTTGGCTCCCTGCAAGGCTTTCAAGTAGAAGCTGAGGGAGATTGTTGCCAGTTAGCACTTAGAGCTGACAGAGGGGGTTGTTGTAGCTCTCCACTTATGCTTTAGTCAGTTAACCAGAGTTAACTATTCAGCAGAGAGGAGAAGAGAGAAAGAAGCAGGGGGTCTGCAGGTTTTAAAGCGGAAGCTATGACTACTTGGATCCAAAAGCAGTCATTTGTGATGAGCAGTTGAAGTGAGCGAAGGTTAGCCATTGGTGGAAATGAGCTGGTTAGTAGCCCTTAGAGCTGACAGGGGAAGTCGCTCTAGGAGTTAGCCACTCAGCAGCAAGGAGAGGAGAGAGGAGGGAGGCAGGGAGTCTGCTGGTCTCAAAGCAGGAGAAGCTACAGTAGAGCGTAGAGGCTGGGAGGCTCAGAGGAACCAAGTAGATGACAGGTACAGTACAGCTAACAGCAGTGACATAGAAGCAGAACTATACACTGTACACTTTTGAAGAGGGTGTGTCATTTTCAACTGATCTGTGGGTGTCATTTGGGACAGAGCACATCTGGATCAACACAACATGTGCTAAAATTGTGCAAAACACTTTTGCAAACAATGTTGCTATTTAGACCTGTTGAATTAAAAATGAACACAATTTGTTGTCCCAAACTACATTCATGGATGTGCTGAAAATGTTCCACCAATTAAAAGAGTGTTAAAAGTGTATTGTCATAAGCAAACAACATTAGAGCAGGCAGCCATTGACACAAAGCCATAGCCATGCCATCTGTCGACCCATCTATCTGTCAAAACCCCTGGATTTCACCTTAAATTATCTTTGCACAAAGATCATGTTTCCTCCATTGTAAATCAATGGAATAATAAAAATGATCCTAGTGTTAAGATGATTTTAGGAATCCAAACTGCAGTCACAATGAGGCCCATTTCAGACATTTGTCTGTAAGTATGCATGGCTATGGTTCAACTACAGATCATAGTAGACAGTTAATTTGATTTGCGTTGCCAAAAAACATCTGGGCTATGGGATGCTCTTTGTTTCCTTGATCTACAATGGAATCATTTTGGATACCATGACCATGAGATACTAAATGGGCTGCAGGTCTAGTGCCAGTGATTCTCCACATGAAAAGAGTGGAAATATATAAGATTATGAGATGAATGGGTTTAAATGTGCCTGGGTCCCAGACATTGCAAGTGAGGAATACAATAAACAGGCTAGGTCTCTTCAAAACCTGTAACCTGTATTTTATACTTAACTATCTGGAACAAATGGCACATTTTAATGCAACGTCTGAAATGGCCCTCAATGGTTGTATTATAACCAGAAAAGCCTAATAGCTACTAGTATATTACAATGCTACAGTATATTTTCATTTAAGAGAGAGACAGAGAAAGAGAGAGAGAGGGAGAGAAAGAGAGAGAAAGAGCAAGAAAGAAAGGCATTTGCCATACTGCTTAAAGCGAACATGCCATTATTGTTAATAATGGCATTGTTATAATTATGTTTTCATGTATTTTATAATAACATTAGACACAAATCGACAAATAGAGATGTGTTAGAGACCGGACAGTTGGAATTTAAAACATGTAAACTGGCATACACATAAACATAACTATTGCTGACCAAATCATGAACCAATGCCCCCACCCATCTGAAATATGAGCCTCATTCATCTCATCAAATCAACAAGATCATCAGATGGGACAGAGTCTTGATTCATTAGAGGCTTACGTTTGCTTAAGAATCATGCTTTTGAATATTTACACATATAAAAACAGTCAAACATACTTCCCCTAAATGTCTCATGCCACCAAAATGGTCTCCTACTGTTATGCATTAAAATCAATAATGTTGGATGTAATCGTAATATATCTTGGGGGCCTGTGAAATGTACTGATAATCATCAAAAAACATACTGTATACTTGCCATTTATATTCTAATGACTTTGAGTGCTACAAATTAATTGCACTGCCCCATGTTGGAAAACAAGTACGCCGACTGGGGTGAATGCTTCATGTGGGACAATAAAGATGACTCAATCTAATATTATTAATGCCTGTTGGTCCATTAACTGATACTGGTTCACTGAACCTGCTGGTCGATTAACTCATTTCGGTTCAGCAAGCCTCGTTCTTTCATTAACTTCCACTGTTTCGTCAAGCCTCATTGGCCCTGTATTTGTGTACACAGACAGGTCTGTCTATCTGGCTGAGAGAGGAGGTGAAGAAGGGTGAAGGGAAAGACTGAGAGATAGACTGAGAGAGTTCAGCTAGGGTGGGCTACACTTTACCATCGGACTGATCCAGGAATACTGCGTTATCATCGGCAAAACACCGTGTGCCTGAAATGTTACCATAGTCAAATATGGGCCCTTCCAGCAAAGTCACAATATCCGACCGATTGATCTTAGTCAGCACTGCGGTTAAGGCATCCGCTACACAGGGAGAGAGAGGGAGGGAGACAGAGAGAGAGAGAGAGAGAGAGAGAAATTACATTGACAAAAATTGTATAACGTTTCACATTGCTTTTACACATGGAACTGAACGAAGGACCATGTGTTATAATGTCACATAATATCACAAAAACATATTATTGTCAGTCATTTTTTAATAAAATGCTAATTCAAATATCTATGTTCATGTACAGTATATTATCTCTTAGTCAGTGAGGCATGGATTTGAACTAAAACAGTGCTAAATGGTCCTAGTCATTTAATGTACAAGAATTAGGGAGTGGCTACAGCAGCTGCTTAGCCACAACCGTCCCTCTCCCTCACACACAAACACAGACAGATACAGACACACACTCACACACAGACTACTTACTTGTGGCATTTTTACCATCCCTGTGCACCCATTTCTTTAGGAGCATGAAACTCTGTGCTGTCAGGGAATTGGGGTTCTCCACTCTGATGTGGTTGATCTCTTCCACAGAGAAATCCAGCTCCCTGGCCAGCTCTGCAACAGACAAACACCACAACAATTACTAGCTAAAAGGCTTAGGAGTTTCATTCCCTGTGGGGTCACCCATGCTAAAAATGTACAGTATGTACTCACAGTGAGGCACTTTGGATTAAAGTGTCCACCAAATAGCATGTTCTAAGTAAAAAATCACAGTAAAATCACTCACTTCCAACAATAAATGTGACTGTGACTGCCTGCCAAGCAATGCATAGCAAACAGAGTCTGTAGGTTACGGTGGAGTGGAGTGCTGCATGTACAGACAGGCACACTGGCTATAAATTTAAACCATGAAAGCATAATGTGCACTGAATCTACTTGTTCACTGCAGCTCTGCAACAGGAGCACACATTAAATATGGATTAGATTCCTTTCCTCTACTGAGCACTCACTCACTTAGTCACTGCACTGGACAGACAGGCACACAGCTAACATTATTCACACTCATACACCCATACAGATGCATTCTGATGGATGCCTGTTTGTGCACACTCAATTATACGCACACGCATGCACACATGCATGCACACACATGCGCGCACGCACGCACACACACACACACACACACACACACACACGTAGGCAGTACTGCAGTGCAGGCAGACAGGGTTGGGCAAACTGCAGAGGCCACGCCCTGATCACTGATCAAGTACAGCACAAAATAGAATTTTATCTCTATTTCGCTTACACACACACAAACACACAAGACAGGGAAGAAGACGTGTGGCGTATCCTTCAATTTTCATTCATACTCATTGCCCTCAATATGAATAATATGAATATTACTGTGTGTATTTTTCAGCCCTTCACTCACGATACAACTCAGTGTGGCCATGTTTAAATTTTACAAATTAATGTTGAGTATGTTTGTAGGTTATAAAATAAACGTATCAATAAAGAGTTACATGATATATGAAATATGTTGACATACATTTTTATTTTGAAGTTAGAATGTAATCTGGGATTTTATAATGATTAGCCTACTTTGATTAAATTATGTTTTATATCTGTATTTATGCATTGACATATGTTTTTCTTATGGAACCTTATCAGGATGTGTGTGAATACACCTGTCACTGCAGTACTGCCCAGTCAAGAAGTCATTATACTATATGCCCAGTAGATGGCAACAAACATTGCAAAACTACTGGTATCCATACAAATCCTCTAAGAGATGGCCTCAGTCCAACTGATTCATTCAGAGGTGGATTTTCTTCAAAATTCTAATATTGAAGACTTTTCTGTCCGAGAGTATCATATTCAATGTATGAATAACAGAATGAATACTCTATTATTAGCAAAGGAATTGCAGTTTATATTTAGATATTGAATTGACTGAAATGAGAGTAATTAGACTCCAGCCTTGCAGCTGTCTCCATGTCTTATCCATCATCACAATACATTTGTATGCGTGCATTCTCTCAAGCTTGTATGTGAGTTATTGTGTTTGTGCGTGTGTTTATAAGTGTATGTGTGTTAAGAGGTGGGAAGAAGTGGGAAATTGTGTGTGTGTGTGTGTGTGTGTGTGTGTGTGTAGACTCACCAGTCCAGCTGAGTCCGAGGTGGTCGGCTACTATTGCCATGCGGAGGTCTGTTCTCTCACAGGGACTCTGGGGGCCTGTGGTTCAGAGGAGAGCGAGGAAGCAGGGAGGGGCAGGGCACAATCCATTAACATATGTGATATGACAACCACCGCAGTCCAAATATGGATCACTTTCACATGTGCCATTTCACATCCCCAAATGAATTAAACATTGTGCTCACTAGAGACACAAAATGGCCGCCATAAAAAGGCCGCAAAGGGAAGCAATGACATCAAATGAAAGAAACTGATTGGGATTGTGAACTGAAAGTTTGTCTTTTTTTCAGGCTGTTGACATTATTTTAATCTGGTTTGCCAATAATGTCCAGTTGCCCACATACTTAAAAGAGCCTGTGAGTCACCGTCTTTTGATGTGATATCCATATTACACACTGTACTGTAGATGAGTCAACAAACAAAAAAGACTAACATTAGCTCACTATCCCAGGACTTGCCTCTGAAAAAGTCCTGTTCTGGCCAGACTTTCCCCATCGATTCAGTCAATTCTGGATAATAGCCACTTACTGAAAGTTTACAATGGATATTTGTAAGTGAAGCCCCATAGAGCTAGAGCCTATCTTTTGTTTCTGAAGCATGAAGCTTCTTGAAATGAAAGCACATCCTCTGGATGGGACACAAGAGTGTTGCAATTAGGGAAGGAATTTAAGGATTTGGGACACTAGTGCTACTTAGCTGAAATCTCCATACCATCTCCTCTAGACTGCATTCAAACTCTGGCTAGCGGGGGCCATTTTGCACTAGATATAGGCAGAGAAAATACTTCAACTTTTGATTGCAATAATGGACTAGATAGGTAAGCATGAAACATATTACAACTAGATTGACTATCTCACTCATACTTTTAGGTAGCACTATTAAAATGAATAGCATATGAACTAGCAGCAGATCATACAAGGTAGAATCATGAGGATCTGTGAGGCCAGAAAAGGGAAAAAAAGTCCACATTAACAGACTATACACTTGCACACTAAAATATTGTAATGTTGAGTAGTAGTAGTAGTTGTCGTAAGAGTAGTAAGAGTTTAGAATTTAGACTTTTGTGTCATATCACTCACAATAAACAATCTACCATCAGGCAACAACCCGCCCACCACCGATAAAACAATTCATGACTTCAACTTGAAATCATAAGTAATCCAACTTCACTGGGTATTCCCATTGGATCACTGACAATCGTTATTTTGGATTGAGTTAACACCCTATGCAGCTGGCGTACATGTAATTATCAAGTTTAGCCACTGAATTGTTTTCACAGTGTTCACGGAGAGCAAAAGTACCACCAGATAATATCTACAAACCAGGCAAGCAGACCAGAACAAACACGACTTCACATTTCCGACACGCTCGGACACATTTGTTTACATCTAAGTCTCAGTCATGTCTACAGTAGGTTGAGTGGTGTGGTGTTGTGTTGTGTCATGTGGTGTTAGACAGTCAGAGTTGCAAGGCTAGGCAGTCTTTTCAGTGTGGAATGAAACTGGGCATGCATGTGGTAGCCTATGAGACCCTATCATAATAGAAATGGACTGTATATTGCTAACTTAGCCCCTAAAGTGTGCTTACTAGCAAGCTAATGTCCAAAGACCAAAGATGTTCAAACAGAGTCTGCAGCCTACTGCTGAACATAACACATTCAGACAGGCACCGTGGCTATATTTACTATAGGGAGAGGGAACCAGATTCTATTATATTGATCATTTGATCATACTGATCTGAGGATTGGTGTCTCATTCACTGGCAGTGATTGCTGATATTACTGAAATGAAACTGGTATCTTTTTTGAACATGCTGACAACGTTAATAAATGCTTCACTTGTTGCAGTCGGACTAGTCTGTCTGTTGTACACCTCTCACTAGTTGGTCGTTATTTTGTTGAGATGATTGTACCAAAATCATACTTTTACTGTCACGCCTTTCCCTAACAGCATCTTTAACATATTTTTGCATGGCTTTTACCCTATCTAACAACATGAGAATTAAGAAAACCCCTTTTTCTTCTGCTCAATCCAGGGATACATTTTGTTTATTGTCAATTCTGCTGTGAATTTCCCACTCTGCATCCTTAAGCTTGATCTCTACATCTAATTCAGACGGCACAGGACAGAGATGACGAGAATGACAGGAAGAAGTGACAGCTACACTTAAAACATCACATCACAAAGCACCCACAACAGCTACATGCATCTCATATAGAAAGATAGTTAAAGATTAACAAGGGTTTAGAAAGAGTTTACAAACTAGTCTCGTTCTCCGTGACAGGAGCCGTGATTGGCTGATCAACCTGACTCCCTTCCTCCTTCTCCTTCTGCTCCTTCCCTCCAAGTGTCCGCCTACTCTTCCTCCTGCTCCTCCTCATCCTCTCACTGTCGGCCTGCTCAACCTCAGCTCTCACGCCTCTAGCGGACCGTGTTGGTGTGGTGATGGTGGTGGAGGTGGAGGTGGAGGTGGGGGAAGGGCGGGAACTTCTAGAAGCCCTAGAAGTTCTAGAAGGTTCTGACAACGAAGTGTTCCTGGATGTGCTGAGGCTGCAGCTGCTGCTTTCTTCATCCTCATTGGGCAGTTTTTTCCCCTCTACCTTTGTCTCTCCCTCCTTGGGGAGGGTTTGGTCCATAGGGTTGGCTACCTGGCTACTGACGGATTTAGTTTTAAGGTTTTCTGAGGCCATGATGTTGTTTTTTCTCGCTGTCTGAGTGGTACTACCTCTGCCTGGGGTTTTCACTAAACTGTGGCTGGGTTTGATGCTGGATCTGTCTTTAACTTGCTGTCTATTACCCTGGGCAGTTTTAGTGCTTCTATCACTGACCGCAGATCTGGTTCGAACCTGTTTATGCACCGAAAAAAAGGAAGAGCATTCCTTTGCCTTCATCACTGGGATTCTAGATTTAGGTATTAAATTCTCAAAAGGGTCGAATCTTTCCCTGCCTACATGAATTGCACATTTCCTAACTAGTGGTTTATTAACATTTTCTTTTGCCTTGTGTATCCCTATTGGTTGACTTTCACTGCATAGTTTGTAGCTAGGCGCCCTCACAGGTAACCTGGACTTGCATATCTGGCCTTTGAACTCTTTGGCTCCTGTGCTTGTTATTGCTACAATGGGAACAACCCTATCTTCCCTGCTGTTCTCCTCTAGCTGGCTGAAGGCTGCTTCTACCCTGCTGACCTGCTGCAGAGTGGGCTCTGAAGAGGACAGCAAGTTGAACACAATACTGCCAGGATGAATGAAGTTTGCATGGATGTTATGGGAGTCAAGGTTGTTGCTATTGTTATTGCTGTTCCCTGTTTGGGGATTGCTGTTCTGCTGTGAAGGTGTGGAAGAAGAGTCTGTGCTTTGGTAATAAGTGTTCTGTATTTCTCTGGTCCATTCTGAAAAGTCCCTCTGTTCTAATGTATCTGATGGAATTCTGGGATTTGAATAATAATCTGTGATGCTTGATGGTCTGTTATTTGAATAGTAATCTGTCATGCCCGATGTTTGAGAGTTGGAATAATCTGAATAGTATGAGGCTACAGAATAAGAATTATCTACAGTTGTTCCTGAGGTTGTGTAATTAGAATTATCAAAAGTGCCTGGTGTTCTACATCTAGAACTGCTGTTTGAAAAATCTGAGTCTTTATCAGATGACGACTTGAATCCTATTCTAAAAGTGGAAACTTTAGACTCATTGCTTAAGGTTGACTCTCTGCATGTGTTGTTGCTGCCAGTCCCATTTGATCTGTCTAGTCGGACAGTAGTAGTCTGAATGGAGACCTGAGGGGCTGGTAATGTATCTGTGGGAGCCTGTGTGTTAACCTGATCGCTCTGTGTCTGTTGTGAGAAGGTTTCTACCTCTGAGGCCCTGACGCTGTATCTGCCTGCTGAGTGATAATGCTCACCAATCTGAAAAAATTGGAGCCTCTCCTCCACCATGTCCCTCTTGCTCATGTCAATCGCACCACTGCGCGTCATCTCAAACATCTTCCCTTCATGGAAGGGGAACGGGTTTGGCTCGCTTGTCGGCGTGCTATCATCCGTTGGTGTTCGGGCTGGGGTAGTGTCTGGTGTTGTGGCCTGAGACTGGTCATCGACTGCCAGTCCGAATGGCTTAGGCTCACCATTGCTGTCCCGTGTCCCTGCCATGTCAACGACCTCGTCCTCTCCACCTTTACTGGGCCAGGGATCAAAGTCCAGCCCTTTAGTGGCTACAGTCTTAAAAGGAGAGTTAAACTCTTCTTCTAGTTTATAACTAAAATAAGTATCCGAGAATCCCTCTTTATCTGAGGGTTTTTGCTCCTGGTTTTTAACCCCATCTTTACAAACACCCTCAAGTTTTCCACCATCTAAGGGGGAATCGTTTTTAGAAGTAGCCTTTTGGCATTCCTCAGGGGTTTTCTCCTCTTCGATAACTTCCAGTTTGGTCTGGGGGAAAGAGCGGTCAGGGGACCTGAATGTGTCTGATGCCCAGACGTCTCTCCTGCTGTCGGGAAGGCCAAATAGCCTTAAATCTGCCTGCTCACACAGGCCATCATCCTCATCCTGAAGCTCATATCCGTCTAGGGAGTCAATCTCTGTCGCATCCGTGTCATGAGAAAATTCAGCTGTTGTGGCTATAGAACAGTCTGTTATTGACTGGTCGTTTCCGTTTTGTTCATATTCATAATCCTCCCCACCTTTGCCATTAGAACCTTTAGAACCATTGGAACCATTGGAGCCATTGGTTCCACCATGAGATTCTTTGTTGTTTCCATTCTTGTCATGTTTTTTGGATTTGGATCCCTTCTCTTTCTCCTTCTTCTTCTCCTCCTCCTCCTCCTCCTCCTCCTCCTCAGGGACTTTGAAAGTGAATTTCTTACAGGGGATGGGCTGGAAGATTGATTCCTCATCCTCATCCTCTTCGGCATTTGATTGACTGTCGTCCGTCCCAGGAAGCACAGGGGAGGGGGGCTGGATGCGTATGATTGGCTCGGTCAGAAAATGCTTATCATGTTCTTCCTGTAGATTCACCTCCATCATCTCAGTCTCTGTCTCTGAAGAGGCACAGGAACCTTTCCTCTCTGTGTCTGATTGTTCTGAGGCTGAGTCCAGAGGAGGAGGAGGAGGGAACTCAATATATGCAACACCTTTGTCTTTTGAGACTGCTTGCTGCTCTTGTTCTGTTATTTCACCCTGACTGACATTAACTATTGTTTCCTGCTGGTTGAAATTGTTTTCGAATTCCTGCTGGTTCTCATGCATTTTTGTTCCCTGCTGATTAGCATTAGCAAGGTCAGCTTGAAAGGCATTAAATGTTGTTTTACTACCCGGTCTTTCTGGTAGGGCCTCTTTAAAAGAAAAACTAGTTTTCCCATCATCCTCCTCTGATTCCTCAGACACTTCCATGATGGGGCTGGGCTTCCCTGGCATGAACCCCATGAAGCCATCAGGGGTCCTGGACGTGAGGTCATAGCTGACCTCCTCAGAGCTGGGGGTCTCTGGTGTGAGGGGGCTTTTCCCTGAGCTGTCTATGAAAGAGACCTGTTCTAGTGTGTCATCATCTGGGCTTATGGGGCTGAGTGCTGAGCTGGATTTCTGTTTGACTGTGTACACTGTCCCCCTGGCCTCCCTCTCTGCCTGCCTGCCCACCTGGACACTAACATAAACAGGTAGCGTTTTGATGCCCTTGAAATTCTCTTTGGTTGTTGAAGCAACTGGAGGGGCTAAGACTTTCTCGAGTGTTTCTCTAGGGCTGGGGAGGTTATTCGAGTTAGAATCTTTGGGTGCATTATCTAGAATTTCAAACGTTTTGTTTGTCAGATTTTCCTCTGTTTTTGTTGGGGTTGTCTCAGGGCTAGTCTGTATTTTGTTCTTAGATAATGTAGGTATCTGTGAAGGTTTAGTTACTGTCTGTTTCTTTGGGGGGTCATTATCTAGGGGAATAGATGCTGTCCTAACAGGAATTTGAGATTCTGTCTTTTTTCTAAGGTTTTTGTTTAATGGTTCCTCATTTTCAGGTGTCACTTCTTTGGAGGCAGGTTCACTTTTTCTGTCTTGTTGGTATTTTTCAGCATTACTATCTTTCTCTATGGTAGTGTCTGGAATGGCAGTTGGAGATGTTTGAACTTTTTGACCTTTATTGCTATCTTTAATTTCCTGAGTAACAGTGGTATTGATATCTTTCCCTTTATTCTTTGCTTTGTCTTTCTCAGTTTCACTCAACTGTCTTTGAAGGGAGGCCTCTGGAATGTTTTTGTTTGACAGCTTGTCTCCCGTATGTTTTGGGGCCTGAGATGGTGATGATGTCAAAGCAGGTTTACTGGTATCTGTGGCAGCTCCTTTGTCTTTCTCAACATCCTTTTTTGGGCTTCCCTCCTCTGAGGCCTCAGATACTTTTGATGTTTTTCCTCCTGCATAAATCTGGTAAACAGGAAGTTTACTCTCCTGTAGTTTTTTCATTGAAGGTTTTGGCTGCACTGGTGGAGGAGTTTTTGTTGGACTAGATTGACTTTGTTTCTGAGCCTCAGATTCAAACTTCATTCTCACAGAGCTGACTTTGGATGTTGATTTCACCTGAACAGGAGATGAGGGTTCAGACTCACTTGTCTTGGTCTGTTTAATTTTATCCTCACTGAGACGAGAGAACACACTTCGCTCAGGACTGCTTGGTAAACTAGAGCCTTTCTTTTCAGTTGCAGTGGTGCTACCAAACATTTTGCCAACAGAGGGCTCCCTGAGCTTGCTTTTACCCCACACCTCTCCGCCTGCCTTGGGTTTCTGCTGTGTTTTCTCAGGGCTACTGCAGGTTGAGCTAGGCCCAGACCTGGTTTCCCTTGGCTCTCTCCTCACAGGCTTTTTCTCAGGGGACTGCAGCTCATCGTTGAGCTTTTCTGTTTTGTCGCGGAAGAACTGCGACACCTCACTGAGTTTTTCTTCAGCTTCCTTAACAGTTTGGTCCACCCTGTCCTCGTAAAGGAGCTTATCCCTGCTCCTGTCGTGTTTATCTTCTGTGAATCGCATCCAAACTGCATGTTTAGGGCTGCCCTGTTCTGTGGAGTAATGTAGTACTGTCACCTTATCAAACTGAGACTGTTCATCCCTGTGTAAGGAGAATTTACCTGATTTAGGGGACCCATCTTTTGACTTAAAAATAAACTCTTTTTTGGGGCTTCCACGCTGTTGACTTATGCTCTCTGTGCTGCGGCCGCCGCTCTCCTCAGAAGTTAGGTGGCGGTTTTGGTCGGTCATCATTGCTGAATCCTCTGTGTCAGAGTGAGACAGTGATGAGGTGTCTAGTTTCTCTGAGAGGAGCATTTTCTCAGCAAACCTGTATGACTCCCCTCGGATATCTGATAGCTCGTCATCACAGTATTCTATAGAATGTTGGCTCAATAGTTTAAGGGCTTTATACGAGTCATCTGTAATCAGCTGGGCAGAGCTTGGGCGGCTGTCCTCCTCCTGCGACACTGGGGTGTTAACACGAGATGTTTCCAGGAAGGAGGGCAGGGATTCCTCGGCAGTAAGCTCCTCTTCTTCCTGTTGGGCCTCATCATAATCAGTAAGTTCCTTTATTCCACGGTCCCCTTTATAGACATAGAGCTCAGGGTGTTTCTTGGTCTCCCTGATAATAACCTCGGTCGGCTCTGCTGTGCTGTGCCCCTTTTCAATATGAACTTCTATTATCCTTTCCACTTTGGGTTTGGATTTAACGTCTTTGTCAAGGAATCTAGGAGTCAGCTCATCACCTTTGACAGAATCCTGGCCTGCTTTGTGTTCAAAAAGGCCTGCTAGTTCTTTAGACGGGTCCCTACCTGACTGGAAAGCTTTCATAATATCTCTAACTGACATACCTTCCTCTATCCTCTCTGCTCCATCAGTTAGCTGAGGCTTGTGATAGACCATTCTAGTAGTAGTGGTAATATGAGTCTCCTCTTTAAGACACATGCTTTTGCTCACCATGGAGTCCTCTTCTGACATTTTCAGCTGTAACGCTTTGACTTTGTCTTTGATGGAGGTAGGTGAGGCTGTATCTGGTTCTATACAAGGAATAGCAGACGCAGCCTCTTCCATCAGTACAGGTTCACAAGGCTCATCAGGCTGCTCATAGCTCCTAATGTGGACCACTTCAGTCCTGGTCTCAGTTACACAGGGAGGGATGGGAGAGTCTGCAAATAAAGGTTTAGGTCCTGTACTCTCTGCACTTTGAGGAGCAGAGGGAGTCTTTTCACTCCTGGTCTCAAACCCGCTGTCTGACAGGGGACTCTTATCCTGCTCATGAGACAAGTCCTCAGGTGATTCCAAAATAGCGTCCGTCCCTTGATATGATTCGGCAAGCTTGCTTAGGTCCTTCTCTGAGGGAGAGGTGCGCATGCCCGAGCCTGGCGGAGGCATTTTGAGCTTGTGCTCTTGTAATGACATGGCTGGTTTGAGAACACGTTTCTGTTTCTCTTCTCCCTCCCTCTTTGCCTCCTCCTCATACCTACATTTCACCTCTGCCATTTTGGATAGAGAGCTAGCGCCAATGTCATTTGCTAAATAATCGACTACTTTAGCCAAGTCAAAGTCTTTGCTAGGCATGGAGTGGGGCTTGAATGGGAGTGTGCTTTCATCAAAAGGTGGGTGATACTCTGAGAGGGCACTTCTCTGTGCCTCCTCAATCTCATCTTTTGAAAACTCCTCCCATTCATCCTCTGAGGCTCTCTCTTTAGCTGTCATGGCTTTACCTTCACTCAAGATGTCCTTCTGTAATATCTCACTAACTTTCACTAAATCCTCTTTTACTTTCTCAACTAAGGTAAATGTCTCCTCATCCTCTAACTTGGTCTCTTTAGGAGTGCCAGTATGTGATGTTTGGACAGTTTTAGCTGCTGTCCGTGTGTCTGTCTGGAGGATAGCTGTCATTCTGATCAGATCCTCTTTCATGTCCGCTACATCTCTTAGTATCTCCTGATTGGAAGCTGCAGTTGGGTGGATGACGGGTGGCGTGATGAACGGAGGGGATTTCAATTGGGATTTTATTTTCGATGAGGTTACACAAGAAGACAAAGAAGATGAGGAGGATGAAGCGCGGGAGGGATCGGGCAATGCCATTTTGAGAGACCCCGGCCCTGGTTTGACAGGGGTCTCTGGTAAGACGTTGACTAGGGAATACACAGGGACAGTCATTGTATTACATGAAACTGTGGAACTGGAGGAGGTGGCTGCAGATCTGAGAGACCCATAAGCAGAGCTAGCTGTTGCAGATCTACGTGAGGAGGACAGTGATTTAAGTGTGCCATAGCCTGACACAGAGCATGAGTTTATGGCTTCATTTATGGCTGCGCTGACACTGGAGGTTGCTGCCTGGGTGGTGGCCTGGATCCTCTCCTGAAGGCTGCTACTCCTCTCCGAGAGAAGGCGAGAAGAGGGGGATGAGGGGGTGGAGGAGGAGGATGGGTATTTAACAGGTGAGACTGATCCATTCATCATGGACAATTCCGAGGAGGCAATGGTGGTCTGTCCGGTTGAGGAGAGAGATGAGAGGGATGACCTCCCTCCTCGGGATCCTAGTGTTGAATCTACAGAGGTTTTCATTGAGGACAGACTGGAGATTGTTTTAACAGAAGAGAAGGAAGGTGCCCCTGCATCTGTCACTGTTGTGGACCCCAGGGTAGTTTTAAAAGGCAGACTAGAATTGTACATGTTGACAGTTGTCTTTGGCGACGTTGGAGTAGTAAGAGTAGCTGATGACCTATCCGGCACAGAACCATTGGATAGTGAGTGGAGTGGGGAAGTCCTTGATGTGTATGCTGAAGCGAGGCTTTTGATAGATGCTGGGTCTGTGCCGGGTTTACATGGGCTCCCAGAGGACACCAGGCTGGCAGACCCCTGGACAGGGTACTGGCCCTGCTGAACAACAGTTTTAATGGGTGAAGCCATAGTCCTATAAGACCTAATGGGAGATGAAGATACGGCATCGCTAACTGATTTAGCCGGGGAAGACAGGGTAGGAATGGGTGGTGGGGCTCCCAGGGTGGTTTTGATAGGTGTGGGACAAGCATGGGATGGGGAGGACCAGCTGGACTTCAGTGGAGAAGCAGCTGGCGAGCCTGCCGGTGAACCGGTAGAGGTGACGGAACCCCCCAGTCCGATGGGCCTTGTTTGGCCAGGGACGGTAATAGGAGCAGTCGACCATGGTGGGTAAGGTCTGGTTGGAAAGACAGGTTTGTGAGGGTAACCAGCAGGCAGTGTTCTTGCTGCTGTGCTTCGCTCAACTGTTGTTTCTTCAGATGAAATAGTTAAAAAAAAAATGATGAAGAAGAAATGGAACAAAAAAAATAAAAATAATGCAGAATAATAAAGGCGACAGAAAATTATGTTGGGGAAGGAGGGGGTAAGAAAAAAATGTGAAAAAGAGAAGAGACCAAAGGGGGAAGAATTGGTCAGTGACGCAGTCCTGGCATCAAGGAAGGAAAGAACAGTAGTTTTATGAGGTGCTAAGATGGGATATTTGAGTGTGGGTTGAGGATGGAGTTATAAAGCAAATAGTTGTGTTCCAGTGTGATTCATGATCCATCAATGACTCACAACAACAACAACAGCAACAACACAAATGGATAATAAGCCGAATGAAGCATATACAGCAGCAAAATAAATGTCAAAAGACAATGGTATAACCTAACAACTGACAACAGAAAAATGGCAAGACAAATGCACCAGAATTAACACAAAAACGACTTCTCTCTTTGGACTTCAGATGTGCTACAGTCAGCATATGGTTTCTGGATCTAATCTCAATCCGCTTTTTAAAGTGCCTTTTATCTGTTTGGTCTGAAAATTACATTTAGATAGTTTCCCCAAAGAAAATTTGGAAACTCTGATAAAACAGAGCCATGGGCTGCAGAAGTTTCCATTTTCCTGTTATTATCTAACAAAAGAATATTATGACAAAACCTTCCAAGACTAGGGTTTAGGTCCATATTATCATGCAAGATTGATAACCCTTGGTGACAAGCAGTGGGAGTGTGAAAAACTGAAAGAAGCACCTGAAAGAAAGCCATACTCGAGACCTCCTAACATGCATTTTTGTCAAACAAAAAATGCTACATCATCACAAAGCCAAAAGAGCTTTAAACTCAGAAGGGACAAATGGCAAATTGAAGGTAAAACAAACACAATTTTACTTTGACTTCCTTTCCCAAATGCCTTTCAACATTGTGTTGGTAAGTCAAAGCAAAATTTTGATGTTGCTGCGTTTAGACTTCTAAAACTCAGCTGTTGAAAACAACCAAACAAACCCAGAAGAAGCACAATACAACTCACAACGTGGGCAGGCACAGCACAGAAACGTACTCATTGACCCATGCAAAAATATATACCATGTTGTAAACAAGCATGTGGACAGTGCATGTTATGTAGGGTGAGAGATATGCATTTATCACACATTGAGTATGTCATATCTATCTCTATATTAATCACGCATTTTTCAAATTGCTAATAATCTAACTTATCCACGCAAATTGCTATGATTATAGTTATTATGACTTCCAACAATGTTTGTTAGTGAAAATGTCACACTCACTCAGTGCAGGCTCGGCCAGATAGCTGTAGCGCTTACGTAAGGCTAGGGATGCAAAGGTATGACGTCGCTCTGGCTTTTCAGTCTGCAACAATAACAACAACACAAACACCTATCATTGCTAGGTCGCCCTACATTCTATGGTGCTGCCAGATCAACAGCACTTGAACCTTATTAATCATATAAAATTAAATCAAACCTTATTTGACAGTCTGTATACCTTAATAGTACTATAAAAACAAAGGCCATACTTCACAGTACTCTCATGATTGTGTAATATGGCAGCAAATCATTTAAGATCATGTTTTTCATTTTACGTATATTCATTGCCCTCCAATCCGTTATTCCTGTATGGTAATGATTACGGATATAACACTTATAAAAGTGTTCTTATCAAGCTAATAGAAGTCACAAATTTGCTAAAGTTAGTCACAAACTATGATAACTACAAACTCTAAATTATCAATATTTAAAGCTGAAAAATAATGTTCTATGTTACACACTAATTATAGTAAAGGTTAAATCTTAACAACTTAAGGACAATTTATACTGTATATCTTAACTCTAAAGTCACTTGAATCACAAAGGATAGAGCGCAAGGGATAAGGATTGGACAAAAAACAATTTGTTCTCCTTATCTGACAATATATCATGCAAAACTGGACAGCTAAGGGTTGCTTTGAACAAGGAAAGCTCATATCGCCCTTGTAGCAGCGGAAAGAATAAGGCTATGGAGAGCAGAGCAGGGCCACTATAGACCTAGCGCAGAGGACAGCACATGGTGGGGAGGGTGTGGATTACCTCGTCCTCAGGATCTGATTCCATTTCCTGGTTCCCAAGATGCATTGCAGAAACAGGGGGAGTAACATAATGGAAAGCAGGGGAAAAGAAACATCAGGGAGTGAAAAAGGAGTGATTGACAGAAGCACCAACTCAGAAGAAGAGAAGCCACTTCAGCAAACTCAGCAAAGGAAAAAAAAAAAAAACACGAAACACCAAAAAACAAAATTATAAATAGCCAACACTCAGCAGCAAAAACAGCAAATGAACACAAGCCACAAAGTAAGCCAGCCTGAAAATAAAAAAAAGCCTTTTGCACAAAAGCCCCGAGCCAAAAGCATGACGTCCCAAATCACAAGTGATTTGGCAGATAGGTACAGAATAAAAACAGCCAACGACAAAAACCACTGCATAGATAACCGATATACATAGAGAGAAGCTTGAAACAGATAAAAGACACAGTGGCGGCAGTTTGGCCAAAGGTTTTCTCTTTCTTATATCCATCAAGGTTAGCCTAGGGCCCTAGCTGCCCTAACCGTGAGTATGGTTATGGCGGTGACGACAGAGAATGGAGCCGAGTTAGCGCTACCTTACCTTCTTCAGCGCAGGGAGAGTGATGTTCAGGTTGCACACAGCGGTTTGTGGAAAGCCTTTGATGGTCTTACACTCTTTGAGGAAAGTGAGACGACCACAGGGCTCCTGGCTGTTGTCTCTAACCTACAGAGAGTCAACCAAACATTGTTTTTTTCTTACCTGGTAGTCCTTATTAATGTACTTTAATATACTCATGTATTTCAACACTGTACACTTGTGTTACTGTTCTCACTCATGCTTTTAATTACCTACAAATTACTAAGAAAGGTACATATTTCCTGTTATGTATAGTTTCTTGGTAATTTTTCCTTTATGTTACTGTGGTTTCACTCAATACAATGATGTATTTTAGCACTATATAGCAAAGGGATACCGTCTTTCTGAAGGAGTGTGGTTATACATTTGGGGAGTGTAGAAGGGGAGACACAGGAAAGGAGGTTAGAATTACACCAACATTTGACATGTAGCATTACAGAAATAAGTGTCCTATTAAAAACTTTTTTTTATGCGGTGTTTGGAAATTTGCTTGCTTATTCATAGTTTCTGAAACATCAATACTTAACAGTAGAAATTATTACCTGCTAAAATATTTGATTTCCACTAGAGGCCATAACAAAGAATAGCAGGTTTTGCTCCTACCTATCACAAAATTTCCCCTAAAATAAAATTTCTCTGATTTTGTTTTCACATATTACCTGACATATATTGTCAGCTGGACAATAGCTGAATAATGAATAATCTAACAGTCCCATTTGTCCTAAGTGGTAAACATGAGCAGCCCTTGGCCCTGCTACTGTAATTAGCCATGCTGTGGAAAAGTGGCACCTGATCTAGTTCATAGATCAGTTCATAGATCACAAAATAGTAGACACACCAGTCCAATAGGACTGACTGGGGAGAACATGAAGTTAGTGGGTCGATCAATTAGATGAGGTTATGTAGCGGGGGGGGGGGTAAGTTATGCCCTGTGGACTGAGGTCACTGTAAGGGTACACTTCTTTGTACAAAGAGCGGGACAGTAAAGGGGCAGGACACAGAGAGAGAGAGTTATATTATAGAGGTTAGAGCTAAAACAATCATGTCCCAGTACAACATTATAACAGCAACTAAACATCGAACAAAAAGTTCGGAAATTTGTGTTTGGTAAATTATTTCTCTGTTGTAACAATGCTTCTTGGCAATACATTTTATACCGTTGGAAAGCCTGTTTATTTCCCTATTAAATGGTGCCCCATTTGTAAGGAACATGCATTTGTGGGATGAGCAGCACAGCTGAGTATGTGGGTTGCGCTCATGTAAAATTTGCCAAATCTTCTCTGCCAATGCCAAACAGCTTATTCTGCTGTTGCTGCCCTTCACCGTCCGGCCCGTTTGCGCTGGTGTCGGCAACACCTGCACTGGAACCTGAACATGTGGAGGAACGTTATGTTCAGCGATGAGTCCAGATTCTGCCTATGGAAGTTGGATCGTAGGATCAAAGTGTGGAGAAGACGGGGAGAACGCTATGCTGATTGCTGCACCGATAGAGTAACACCTTTCGGTGGAGGCAGTGTGATGGTGTGGGGCGGCATCTCCATCACTGGAAAAACGAGGCTTGTCATCATTGGAGGCAATCCCATATCTCCACAGTCTGGGACCGAACTCCATCCTCCAAGATGACAATGCTCGCCCCCACAGAGCGGGGTTTATCAGAGACTACCTCCAGAATTTGGGAGTAGAGAGAATGGAATGGCCTGCCAACAGTCCTGACCTCAACCCAATTGAACACTTATGGGATCAGCTTGGGCGTGCTGTTCGTGCTAGAGTGACCGACACAACCACGTTGGCTGACTTGCGACAAATCCTGGTTGAGGAGTGGAATGCCATCCCACAGCAGTGTGTGACCAGGCTGGTGACCAGCATGAGGAGGAGGTGCCGGGCTGTTGTGGCTGTGTATGGTTCTTCCACACGCTACTGAGGCTCCTGACTGTTTGTTAAATGAATAAATTGTAAAATTGCCAATATGTCTTGTTTCTTCCTTGTTACTGATAGACTTCAATCATCCGATCCACCAAACAACACCAAACAAGAGTCAATAGCAATAGCAGAATAAGCTGTTTGGCATTGGCAGAGACGATTTGGCAAATTTTACATGAGCACAACCCACATACTCAGCTGTGCTGCTCATCCCACAAATGCATGTTCCTTACAAATGAGGCACCATTTAAAAGGGAAATAAACAGGCTTTCCAACGGTATAAAATGTATTGCCAAGAAGCATTGTTACAACAGAGAAATAATCTACCAAACACAAATTTCCGAACTTTTTGTTCGATGTTTAAATGACATTGGTTGCTGCTTGTGTCCAGAGTTTTCCAGGGGCCCTGTTATGATTATTTCAGGGACATTTGATTAAATTCAAGTGGCTTTTGCCAAGTTGGTTTATGGTCCTGCCAACTCCCCTTCCACACAAAGCATCTTAATCTAAAGATCCTTAACCTGAAGAAGAGGTATGGTAGGCGGTAGCTAAGGGTGTGTTACCTTGACGCAGAAGGGCAAGCGGTTCTCCTTGAAGGCGTAGAAGTTGAGAACTAATTGCTGGCCAGCTTTGATCAGAGGGGCCAGGTTGCCATAGCAATCCACATAGATGGGCCGACCCTCCAGAACCTGAGAGAAGATCACAGAAGTAAGAACAAAACTCATGTGCAACATCAAAATTCATGAATCTGCGAGTTTAATGAAGTGTGCCTCCAAGAGTTAAAAACACATTAAATAATTTTCAAATATTTTGATGCCATGGTCTGAAAGTAGCACAGAGCTCTAAACCACGATTGTTGGGTTGGAATGTAGAAGAGTAACTGGTTCAAACCCTCAACCCTCACAAGCATTTGAAAATGTCTACCTCTCTCTTTAGTTCTCAATTCTCCTATTTCTTTTCCCCGCACTTTTCTCTACAGGATCACTCTAGGGTCACAGGAATTATAAGGGAATATTATCAGGGCGCTGTGGCTCTGACCTGAGTACTCCTTACTATTGGTTGCTTGTAATGTTGATGATTTAGGATTTTAAGCTTATTCTACTGCTGCACTCATTTTAAGCCACCCTGGATAAGAGCATCAGCTAAATGCCTAAAATGTAAATGTAAAACATACTCACAAACTAAACTAAAATGTATTTAATTTTTCACAAATTTTCATGAAGTGTTTTTGTTTCTGAAAAAAAATTGTTTCTGAAAACAAAGTAGAAGTCAATGGAGGATGAAAAGCATTTTCTAAATATCAGTTTTTTTTTTTATTTCAGTTTTCAAAGTTGTTTCAAACTGTGCTACTAATTATCCTTAAAAAGAATATGCTAATTATTGAAATTAATTGAATGGTTAGTGTCTAATGTGGAGAGAAATAGTTTTGACTTGTACCAGCGTTTCTAAGAAATAGCAGGAGGCTTTTGCACTTTTGAATGTCCAAAGGTGAAGCATGATTAGAGGTCAATTTCGACATTTCAAAAATCCTGAACTTTCCCTATTGGGAGGTAGAATAAATAGTAAACCCTACATAAACCTGTACCTCTATGTCTTTGCTCCTGGCCACTTCCTCAAAGTTCTCCTGCTGCTCCAGGGTCTTGTCCACCTTGTCGTCCGTCATACAGAAGCACCTCAGTCTGGACTCCACCGGGTCGTTCATCTTGGCAAACACCACAAACTTGGCCATGTATGGCACACAGATCAGGTCCCGGTACAGCTGGGTGGCCAAGCCCACTGTCTCTGGGATTTGGTGGCAGTCTGCTAGCCAGAACCTGAATAAGAGACAGATAAAATGATAAACATTGGCTTCCCTTACCTATAGCACCTAGTGGCAGCCACAAAGTTTGAAATTTTTTAATTAAGTCTGACCTGGCAGAGACATTGGTGGTGAAGGAGACACAGTCATTGACGAAGGTGAGAGGAGTGGTGCCTGTGATGTCCTCCCACTGTGCGGGGGACGTACCACCTGGTAGAGAGTCATACAGGTAACATCACACAACCTGCAGATTCTAAGTGACACTTAGAACAGACAGACGTGACAGATCTGACTAACTTTTCTGTTGACATCTAAATATTCAGTTATGTACTGCAGCTCTAGGACTCATATTGAGAAAAGCAATGTTATTATCCTTTTTAAGATCTTAGGAATTTGTTGTCTCTTGACACCTAAGATTAGATAATGTGTTGATGTTACATCAAAAGATGGTAGTATTTTGTCATGAATATATTGCTTTGAAATTAGTTTTTGCACATTGTAATGCCAGCAAAACAAATCGATTGCTAAAAAATTAAATATGCAAATTAAGAGCAGCTCCTAGAAACTATAGCTCATAGATGATGGCAATTACCACAAATCATTTGACAATGATATGATGATAATGTGCATACATGCATGCGTGCACACCCACACACACCTGTAATGCTGCAGAGAAGGCGGAGGCAGGGGGTACAGTCTCCTTTGTAGCCGTTGGCAAGCCCCTCCCCTGACAGGGGCGGGACTGGGATTGTCATAGTGATGGGCTTGTGGAACTTCCTTCTTCTGGGCTCCACGGTAACGATGGGGCTGAAGGTTGCCCGGTTACCAAGGATTTTCTTCACTGTGTCGTCAGGTACCGGCTGGGCCTGACAAAGAAGAGGGGATGAGTGGTTATTAATCAATCGAGTTTGTGTGTGTGTGTGTGTGTGTGTGTGTGAGAGGGAGAGAGAGAGAGAGAGAGAGAGAGGGAGAGAGAGAGAGAGAGAGAGAGAGAGAGAGAGACACACACACACAGGGAGAGAGATTCTAACAGAAAACACAAACAGAAATAACAAGTATATCCCTCAACCCACCTGTAGTCCAACCCTGATCTTCTTGGTTAGTGCTCCCTCAGGGAAGGAAGCCTGAACCAGTGGGACGCTCCGGCTGCACAGAGTCCCACCCTCTGGCCCCATCTGATTGGACTCCTGCCTGATCCGTGACACTACAGCAAAGTACTGTGGGAAGTCCTTGGTGATGATTCGGCAGATTCTCTTCCTCTCCAGGTCCTCAGCACTGTCTAGTTCTACAGGGGAAGAAAACACCTTTATTATCTCATGAATCACATTTATTTTCAAACCCTACAGGTGCAACCCACTTTCTGGTACTAATTTACTATAGCCAGGTTTACATTTAAAAGCGTTATTTTGTTGAATTAGACCATCATCACTTTTTCATGTGAACATACCACAGCCATCTTTATTGTCTCATTCACTTGCATAAATTTAAAAACATAGTCTGAAAAGGCATACTGCTTTCACATATATAAACTAAGGAAACCATGTCTTAACTTTAGAGCCTTAAAATCTTTTTTGCTCCATAGTTACACATCACCTCATGCAACTGTATCTTCAGTATTGTATATATAAGATAATCATTTGCAACATCAAAAAGCACATGATAATGAGATAAATGATTTAATAGAACACTATTGGTTGAAGAGGTTGGGTTGATATAAGCACATTTATTTAAAATAAGCTACAAGTCCGACCGGCATTATAACCACTCAGTCAATTTATGTTCAATCTAAAGAATTGTGTAAACCTTCAAATTAAACAAATACTTGAAAATCACCCAAACTGGAAGTAACAAGGTTTTGACAATCCTTATTATATAATTGCATAGTATTTAATAGTAGCTAATAAACGTAATATCTGGAAGCCTATAGTCCATATTAACAAGGCAAACACCATGTATAAGCCTACAGTAAAATTAAGTTTTATCTATATGTCTTTAGTGGTAACAGGTTTACAGCAAATCTCATAATAAGGAAATATAAGGTGTTTTTGTTATGTACAGTATATGTGGAAAAAAGGTGAGAAAATTATGTTTAAGTACACATGTTAATGAAATATGGCAAGACAAATTCATATTGATTGTCAAGCCACCATAAATGATGCTTTGGCCATATCTGTACATCCCATCAACCAGAAAACCTGATGTCTGTTGGTGCTGGCAAAATACTGTATCAAACATGTACTGTCAGTACATGTTTGATACAGTATGATACTATATTCATTTTATAGTACAAAAACTATAAAATGAATAGTGAATTTGTGCAAAGGGACTTCAGATGATCCCCTTTGATGAGTTTTAATATTAAAATTGCATTCATTTTCAACAGGAGCAGCACTTTTATTTGTAGGCCATGTTTTGCTCCAGGTCTCAAGAATCGGTGCTCTACAAAAGTGAAATATCTCCTTAGTCGTTGTTTCTTAAGCATGGGTCAGGACCTAAAACAGCTTGCAGGCCTGTATCTTTTTGGGTCACCATATGACAGGTCTTGGTATATTTACATTTGTGTGGGTCCCAGGGTAAGACAAAATGTATTACATTTGGGCCCCAGGTTGAAAGAATGTCTGTTGTGGGCGGTCTTTACCTTCGTCCATGCCGTTGAGGAGATGATTGAGGTCGTCAGTCTTACAGTCGTACAGATGCTCCTTCCAGGTTTCTCCGTTCTCGCTGCGCAGTAAGATCAGCTCTCTCTCCTGGCCCCGCATCGAGCCAAAGTGGGGGATCTCCACTATCACAGGCCTGGAAAGGTACGTGGCATGGAGCAGTGGTTAAATTAATCCATTTTTACCATTGACTGAAGCAGGGATTCTGTGCAATCCCATGGCGCATTCATGGTTTTGCAAGCTACAGCTAGTTAGCTATAAATGATTTAAAACACACTGTGAAAACATCAGCCATATTCCATGTCAGGTAAGGTTGCGAATAGTCACCAAAAAGTGCTATCATTTGGCAGTTATCATTTGGCAAAACACACTGAAAAAGAGATGTTTCCTCAGATGTTGACATGACTCTTTTTTTTTTTTTTACAGTCTATGGACTAGACAAAGAGCAGATAGGGTCATTCTCTCTGAATACGAGAAGAGGATTGTGGGAATTGTGGGAAAATTTGTAGCTAAGGTATAAAGATTAATAAATAGTTAAATTTTCACTGCTTTCATTTGCACTGCTCACTAAAAAACACATAATTTGTGAAAAATTATTTTCTTAAGTGCTGTAAACAATGATGATGTTTGAAAGCTTACAGGCACTGACAGCTTACAATTTGCATCTTGATTCACAGTGTATAATGTCGAGCATTCATTCTCAATTCAATTCAAGCGAACCTTACTAGAGCAATGATCTTTGAATATTTGAATTTTCAAGACAATCCACTTCTTGAATCGACTGACAAAGTGAATTGACCCCAGACCTGCAATGGAGTTCCAGTGGGGCTGAATTAATACAAAATCAACTCTGCAGTACAAATGAGCAGGGGAATAGTACATAGCTCCTGTATGAATGCATGCTAGAGATTAACAACCAGTGGCTACCATTTACACTTCATGCATGTTTTTCAGATAATAAGCCAATGAGAATGAGTGTCTGTTTGTTAATCCTACAAATAAAATAAAATACCAATACAACAACACAGGAGTTGGCTGAAATGCCAAGAAACTGAGCCCGGCATTGGTCTCAAAATATCCATATATGAATGAACAGTGGTTTTGCTGATGACAGTGCTGTTTCATAATGATAGCTCTAACCATGCTGTGGTTCAATGGGACATTCAGAATGCATGGCATAGCTTAACATGACAGATGCAACGGAATCAGGAGTGGGAGGAGAAAGCTGCACAGCCCTTATTTAAACAAGGCATGATAGCAACACAAGAGAGAGCAATGAACTTACTCTATCCTAACTAATGACCAGAATATAATAGAATAAAACAGAACAGAATCCACACTGTACAGGTACCAGAGGAACTATATTCACTGATCATCCCCTTGGGAAATCCTCTAAGAAAGAGATTCAAGAAGTGGTTACCTTTCCGAGACAATTCAAATTTCACAATTTACAAATCCCTGAAACTGTGATTCCATAATGAAAAGATAAAGTCGTCTGACTACTGTGAGTGCCTATCATGTCAACAAAGGAGAAATTTTGTTGTGCAAAATCCCAAAACATTCTATCTCAGTCTGTGTGAAATTAGCCAATGTTTAATGAATCTGACTCTTGATCACTCCAAAAATATCAAGATTATGAGGTGAGAAGATTTCTTATTATTATGAACTTCTGAATTCAGGACAAACCACACACAAAACCACAGGAATACTGATATCACATATATAACTATAACTAAACTATACATAACTAGACCT
This sequence comes from Centroberyx affinis, assembly GCF_046629955.1. Classification (NCBI taxonomy): domain Eukaryota; kingdom Metazoa; phylum Chordata; class Actinopteri; order Beryciformes; family Berycidae; genus Centroberyx; species Centroberyx affinis. The sequence continues at coordinate 58,512 of NW_027279208.1, forward strand.
ACTGTGGGGCCGTGTTTCCCCTAGCAATCACGACAAAGCAACTCTGCCTAAAGGAACTTCAGTCCTGGATTAAAGAATTTCACTTGAATTTATCTCAATATAGAGTGTTAGTGTCACATGGTCTAAATACCTGGGGGAAACACTGCTCCCGGTTAATATAACAATATACTGTAGATTGTACTAGAGAATGGGCAGCAACATGTCACCCTTAGTACAACCTGGCCAAACTCTATCTACCAGTGGCTCTGGCCGTAACTAAACATATATACATACTGTGGGATGATGTACAACTCATCTAAAAGGTGAGGTAAAGGAACGGTGGTTATGGGAAGCAGGATGATGCTTGGCTTGAGGAGGAAGAGGCTCATGCCCAACAAGCGCAGTCCAGTCCAAACAGCCAATCAAAACCTTTCCTTTCAGTGGCATCAGAAGCCAACTGAAAGCTTCTGAAACCAAACATAAAATAGTCTCTAAATTAAAATGGCTGGGAATCAGAATGGATTTGAAGCCACACCGTGTAGTTTTAGGAAGAAATTTTAAAAAGTCTCAAATGTCAAGAATCCAAATGCAAACCTCTAGAACACAAAGACGCATATTCCTGACTTAATGTTGGTTGTCTTCCCTTCAAAATGTTCTAAGCATGTGTGAATGATCATTCTACAATCATTCTTTTCTTCCCAAAACTACATGGCAATCATGTATCAAATATCCTAACAAATCAAAATCAACAGAGATGGATAAAATAATCATATTTATTAGCATGAATCAGCCTCGGTCATGTCTTTTCCTATGGGGCGTAGGAAGGAGAAGAGGAGGGGGATGCTATGTTTTGTTCCTACCCAACGAATCTAGTTCCTCTGGGTCCCAGCTGTAGCACTGGACTAACCAGGCTCTCGCCTTCGCTAAGGGCTGGCAGCTTTCTGGGGAGATGTAGTTTACTGTGTCCGCACAATAATGAAACACACACACACACACCCATACACACACACACGCATACACACACGCGCAAAATCAGAAAGAGTGCACACTATCTAGTTGTTATTTTCATATCAGTATTCATAAGATGCCTATTTCTCTATTTCAGTACTCGTGATCCACTCCTTTTATAACCGCTTCTACTTTTTATAAACACATCACACTTTCTAGATACATGTAAAATGTACACAATTAAATACCTAATCAGTTAGTGATGTTGCCTAACACACTGCCAAGGGGAAACACTGCCAGACAACTTGCTATTTGGGACTGGAGCATTAGTATCACACTAATCTTGTGAAGCCACACATCCGGCTCAAACGATGGAGTTCCGGAGAAATTCTCATCATAAAACGTGGAATAACGAGACTTTGAGTTTGAAATAGGACTCTGGCACAAGCCCTCGGAAATAGCACTTCTGGTTTGTTTTTCTGCCAAAGTCTGCATCGTTAACTTTGGGGAAATTAAATGTGCGAGAAAAAAAGGGTGAAACTTTTGAATCAAGATGGTTGGGCAGAAGTGTTCTCATTACACCAGACTGAGTCGATGAAGCATTTACAGCTTCTCAGCTTGAAGATTCTCTTGAAAAACAGAGATGTAATACGTGTCTACCAACAGGCCATAGTAAAAAAAAAAACCTGATTTATCAAACTTACAGCCGGTAATGCACTACATTTGACAGACAGAGGAATTTGTTTCCATAGCTATATATCAAACTCACTGATAACAAAACCACAAGTACTGGATAAAATAGAAACAAAGTCATGACCAAGCAGAGTCTTTCTCTCTGTCATTTCATGAGTAATATATTGTTATTGTAGCGATCTAACTATGAGGAACGCAACTGTCCACATCAGGGATTAATCAAGGCAATAGTTTTCATTTTGAAGCCAGAACAGGCCACAGCCCATGCCGGTATCAGGTCAATTTTGTTTCGCTAGCTAACTAACTGTCGCAACTTCCCTCTTGTTCCTACAGCAGTAAACAAGTGAGCACTAGTGCCATGCTCTGCCCTAGTAAATTTTGACTGGTTTGAATGATGATGAGAGCCCACAGCGTTGCCCTTTTCTAGCCAACTACTGCGTTTAAATTTCTCCAGACCTCCATCGTTTGAGCCAGAGTGTGGCTACAGGAAGTTAGTATCACACTGCTGAATCACTGCAACACACCCACACACACACACATGTATGCACACATGTACAAACACACACTCACACTTACAAATAGAAACGCAGATGGTTGGAAATGGGGATGGCGAGAAGCAGAGGGAAGGGGATGTCAAGTCACCAAACAAAAGCGCACACAAATAAACAAGTAAATAAATAGCAAACAAATGGTGTGGTCAAAAAAAATATAAAAGGCCTTACCCAAGAAACTGGGCTCCCGCTGGACCGACCTCGACCAGTCGGCTGGCCAGACCCTCCCCTTCAACCATTGGAGGAGGCGATGCCAGTTTGTGCCTCTTGACCAATCGGGCAGGTGATCCTGGTGGGCGCTGTGCACTTTCTGGGCGGGATGATGATGCGCATTCCGTTGTGACGACTCCCTCTCATGGAGCCGCCCCTGGCGTCCACCATGAAACTGACCAGGAACCTGAGAGAGAGGGAGAGAGAGAAAGAGAGAGAGAGAGAGACAGACACAGATACACAAAGAGAGAGAGAGAGAGAGAGGGAGAGGGAGAGAGAAGAGAGAGAGAAAGGCAGACAAAGGGTAGAGGGAAATACATAGAGAGACAGGAGAGAGAGAGATAGACAGTGAAGGAGAGAGTGAGAGAGTGAAGGGAGGTAAAGAGTTAGAGAAACAGAAATGGAAGGGTAGAGGAGAAAGGGAGTGAGAGAAAGAGTGAGACACAGGGAAGAGAAAGGGAGGGGAAAAGGATATAGAAAGGGAATGGAATGAGAAGTGAAACATATCAGTTTAACAGGAGCACTGACGGAGAGAGAGGGTCTTTAGTTGAGGTGAGGTCGCTTCCCATGCTGTGATCTTCAAAACACACGAAATAGGTGTGAGAAAGAGAGATAAAGAAAGAAGGAAGGAAAGAAAATGCAAGGAGTTTTCTATGTTGGCTGTGACTCTGCTCTTTTAAGTGTGTGTTAACAGTTATAAAACAACAATCAATCCACACTTTGGAATGTGCATACCACATGAAAAAAGTTTGTTCCATTCACTTTCACTTTAGCCAATTCAGCAAATTTTTGTCAAAATGAATATACTGAAAACTCTATTTGGCATGGGAAGGCTGCTATATTCAGCCTGGTGAGTAAACTGACAATGAATGCTCCATCAGTAGGAAATGAACTGCAGTTTCTTTTTATATTTTGTATGGATTGAATGTGAATTAGACACAGCCATGGTGCCAACATAGAAGCCTCCCAAGTAACCTGTGTGCTGTCCATATTAGATACTTCTGTGTGTAATTGGTTTTAACTCCAAGAGGGAAATCTCACAATTCACACATACACACGCACACCATGCAGTTTGAACAAGATGGCATGTTAGTCTGTCCCACTGTGTAGCTGTTGAGCAAATAGATAAATGTAATTTTTTCCTTTTAAAAGGAGTAAGTCTAGAGCAAATGCAGAATCACAGACTGAAAAAGCACTGTGAATTTTTTGAAGGAAAAGTTGCCTGAGAAGCATGAAATATAAAAAATATTTTAAAAAAGCCAGTTCTGGGGCGAGTCCACAAGCCCAAAATCCAAACCAATCTGTATCAAGTCTGTAACAACATAGTTCATGGGTGAGGAGAGCAAACACAGATGCCATGAGTGAACACAGAAGAGAGGGTGTGATGTCACAGGAAACAGGAAGTAAGAAACAGGAAGTAGTGGTGGTGGTGGTGGTGGTAGTGGTAACAATGGCAACCAATCACAGTCATCACCTGCTGTCGTACTGCGGGAGCGGAGAGGAAAAACTGCAGGACGGACAACAAAGCAACGCAGGAGGGAAAAAATCAACAACATAGCTTTGACATTGCAACAACCTTTGAGACGATGATTACTGACTAGTCCTGTAAATTACAGCTCCCTCATTTCCCAGCCTTGCAGGATTAGTAGTTTCTGTGTGGTTTATATTTTGTTACCGTGTCATTATACAGTAATTATGGAATGAGAGCGGTGTAATTTTTGCTTACAGATTATTGTTACAGTTGGAGAAGAACAGACTACAAGAGAACGTGAAGGAAATCAAAGAAACCCTGGGAGGTAAGAGACATTTTCTCGAAGGGAAAGAAAATGAGGAAAGAGAGAGCAAGGAAGAGAGAAAGAGAGAAAACGTAACAGGTAGATGGCAACAAAGACAAGCACTCATTCTATCCCTCCTTTTTTTCTCCTTCCTCCCGTTCGGTCCCTCCCTCCATCCTGTCCCAGAGCGTATACGTGAGACGAGCAGGGCTGACATTATCCAGAGGGGTCTGACACACTCATTTCTCTCTCATCCCACTCAGCCCTCGCCTTCCCTCCTTTCCCCATCCATTAAGCCCTTCATCCCTCCTTACCCGGAGTGTATAGGTGAGGAGACAAGGTTGACATTATCCAGTGTGTCTGCAGCCCAGCTGTACCGCCTCAGAGAGTCGTTGTCAAAGTCCTTAGCTACTGCCAGATGCTGCGGGAGAGAAAACAAGGTCATCACACTGCATGTGTGTGTGCGTGAATTGTTTCTGTGCGTACAAAAGAGACAGAAGAAATGAAAAGTGTGTTTGTGTTCTGAATGTGTGTGAAATAAAATCCTTCACAGTCAAGATATCATATAACAGTAAACACCAAACACTGCATGAACATAGTCTTGCATTGTCATGCACTTTGATAACAAAAAAATGGAAAAGACTGAATACAACACAGCCAGTGCTGGTGAAGGCTAAGCTTGACCATCTAGGTAACATAACATCAGTGTCCTGTAGAAAGCTTGTTATCTCCAGAAGTCAACCTTTCAGAAACTGACAAGGAAAACTTCAAAAAACAACTTTACAGTTACAAAGGCAAAACTGGAGATGTTAAGTTTCAGCAGGACACCAGCAATAGAAACATAAATAAATAAATAAAAAATACTTGATGACATTCAGCAGATAAGTGAGGAAAGTACACCAGGCAGTTTGGCAGAGAACATCAGTATAAATGAAACCTACATCAGATGCCAACAGAGGAAAGCTTAACATCTGCCTGCATCGTAATCATACAGAGTGGATAAATACAATCACTGTGAATCAGCCTGGCTATCACCCACTGCACCATATGATCATACTGACTTCACAAACTGTCTGGTGCTTTGTCTGTCAGAGAATCATATACAGTGTATCATGTACTAACTGAAATAGATGCATTATTGCCACAGAAGAGAACACAGGGGAAGAGTTTCATTCCAAAAATGAAATAGCTACTATTTTGAGAAAAAAAAAAGATGATAGTGTGGTAGGCTATAATAAGCAACAAAAGTATGAAAAATGGCTCATCAAATTTTCTCATTGGCTCAACACGTTCCCCATGTACCATGGCCTATGGTTATCAATCACCAATAGCATTGTATAATCACACGGAATGGATATATAGATGCAGTAATATCTATCAATCCATTATAACAATACATAGAAAATGATAAACATATACATGCACTGATATAGGAGTATATATTGTGCATGGTACCATGACATAACTGAACTGAAAAGAGTATCATCTATAACCCTATCGTATAATAACAAACGCTGAATGACACATACAGTATACACATGCACTGACAGAGGTAGTGCATGATATAAAATAACTCTTACAACTACCTTATTGTGGTGCTCTACAATGAAGGACTTTTCCTTACAGAGCAGCTGGAGCAGCATGAGAGAAGAGACAAGCTGTCAAGTGCCAGCTGTTACTCAATCCACAGCAACAAATAGAGAATTTAGCAATTACAGTTTTTAGTAGTCATCATGTCAATGCCACAAACTTTCAAAATACTGGGCATCTCACCATGGTGACGTTATGGAGGGCACTGTTACATATTTGCAGCCAGAAAAAATGGCATCCATAGTAGAACATGTCAAAACTCTTTCTATCAATGGTTCTTGCTTAGCCCACAGCTAGCAGAAAGACACAACAACACTTTGACCAGATTTAAGGCACAGGTATGCTGTCCCACAGTTTTAAAACTGGGATACAAACATATTAATTTCTCAGAGGCTTTCTGGGTCCAAATTAATTTACAGTACAGTTATTAATCCTGGGTTTATCTAGGTCAAAATCTTGTAAACAAGTATCTCAGTCCAGGTACCAAATGATAAGTTTTTACTGACTCATGAGAACACTTTCTACACTTTTAGGTGGGGGAAACACCAGAGGTAGACCAGTGACCCATTTTGGATGCCAACCCATAGTTTACAAAACTAGACTACATATAAGCCAGTACCTAAGTGAGAAACTCTGGGAAACCCTTCATTTTGACTCACTGTTTTTGGTTCACTTGCCAAAACTGTTCTGTTGTAATTTTTCGACTCTGATCCACAAAGTTCTTGCATTCAGAGGTTTTTATATGGATTTGACTGAGGCCACAGTTCTAAGTCCACTGAAGGCAGGACATGGTGGGGTGATCATGCCTCATGGAATGAAGCTCTAACCTGAACCCTACAACCTTTACCTTAAGTGCCATCTTGCTGCATTTTTAAAGTAAGTGGGCCATCACAGAAATCCCTCTTAGATAGCAGCACTAATCACTAATCTCATTTCCTTTTTCAGTAAAATGTAACAGGATTGGTTGTCTTTCAACACCAACTCAGGTGTAAGAGGATTGGTTAATCTCCTGGCTTTTGGCACAGCACTGAGCACAGCTTGGCATATTTGGAGACAGTACGGTGTCTCTCATGAAGTTAAAGACCTGGGGATTACTAAGAGAGACAGAGAGAGACAAACAAAGAGACAGCCAGAGACAGAGAGAGAGAGAGAGAGAGAGAGAGAGCGAGAGTTATAGAGAGAGACAGAAGGACAGAGAGAGACAGAGAGAGAGACACAGTACATGCATGACACAAACATCACAATCCACACACACATATCCACACCTACAGCTCGAGTTAGTGTACCTACCATCTCCTTATTGGGCGCCAGCATCTCCTCTATCATCATGCTGTCCCGTGTGAACGAGCTCCGGTTCAGCGTGTTCGACCTATCGGAACTGAAGGAACGCAGGCTTGGTGTGGGTGGGTGTGGTTGGCGTAGCAGTCACGGGTTACCATGACAACAGTCGTCACAACAATGGAGGAAGGGAGAGGAGGGGGTGAGGGGTATGGGGGGGGGAGCATGAGGTGAACAGAAAAACACAAACAAACAAATAAACACATTAAATGCATGCAGCTTCCAGGGGCCTGATTTTATCCCGCCAATGACAACAACAACCGCAAGGCTAGAACCTTCTCGGAGTGGGAATTCAAACCCAAAACGATGCAGAAAGAAATGTTTGATGTCTAAAGAAAGCTGTCACTAATCTCTATACTTTGCTACGCCCTATATAGTAGTAGCCTCATACAGTGCTTTTACAATCATTTGTCAGAGGCAACATGTACTATATAGATAGCCTTTGTAGAAAATCCTCACCACAATGCATGTATCCTGCAATGATATGTTAGTACTGCAGGGTTTTCTGAACAACAACAACTGGGTGGTGGAGCAACGGTGCAGCAAACATGTAGTGGGAAAAAAAAGTAGGATCTCCGCTAGACCTGTTTCCTCCTGTCCGTCTTTTAGGCATATGATTCTGCGAGTTGCATGTGTGTATGTTTTGTTTTACATGCTTTTAATGTTTGCTTGTATGTTGTTTGAAACTTTGTATTGCTGCTATCTTGGCCAGGGCTCCCTCGAAAAAGAGATCTTGTAATCTCAATGGGACTCACCTGGTTAAATAAAGGTTTAATAAAAAATTTAAAAAAAATCACTGTATTTTCTATACCTGTTCTGATAATTAACAACCTTTTGAGCTAGTTTGGTCTCAGCAACTGGGCTATCCACACTGTGCCAGAGTACAGCACAGCACAGACCAGGAGTAGCCTTAAAGCCTGAGGGAAGCAGAGTAGCTTATGGAGGAACAGTAGATTACTGTATGGTGGACAATGGCAATAGTACTGGGACAGAAAGCTGATATTGCTCTTACTGTTGACAGTGTTTTAACATGGTTTATCGAGACTAACATAGACCAAACCCAGAAAACTAACAGACTGTAATCTTGCCTTATACTCTTATATACTCTTACACTGTTTTTTGTTTACTGTCCCAGTACATTTGTTACTGACGGTATGCAGAAAAGAAGTGGTTTGTGTCTTGAGATGGGTACACAGGCGTTGAGAGAGAAAGAGAATTAAGACATTTTATGAGGCAAATAAAGAGCATTCCTGAGCAATGATATGTGATGAATGCTTGCCTGCAACGCCTCAACCACTATTACAACAGTTCTATTTGTACTACACAAGTTAACCAATGCTGAACCAATTAGTCTGTACTCAGGGAAACTGCTTTGTAGCACAACATGGCAAAAGCACAACATGCTAATGTGTTTTAAACTCTTGGCCACAGGCTGAAATATTCTAATGTTGAAATGACAAGACCAGTGCAGACAAGACCAATGCAGACCAGTGAAAGAACTTGACCTTGGTTCATGCCTTGCTTGTGGTGATCCTGCACGTGTGTGTGTGTGTGTGTGTGTGTGTGTGTGTGTGTGTGTGTGTGTGCAATGTTTGTCTATATTTATAACTCCTAGCACTCCTCCTGGAATGTGGTGTATGGAATGAGAGTAAGGATATCTGAAACTCTCTGAATACAAGTCCCTTTATAATGCGTCTATCAGATTACAAATTCAGGGTTTTGTTTCAAAACAGGACATCCACCATTTGAAAACAACTGACACGTAATCTGACAAGATAATTGATAACACAAAATTAAAATAATTTATGATTCTGTGAAAAGGATAATAGGTGAGTTAAGTTTGTTGCTGAGAAAACACTTTTACAGATTTCGTCCTCTATATTTTAGAGACATTGACTGATGAACTTTTTGATGTTCTTTTTGTTTTTATATGAAATGTGTCTACCTTTCTCAACAGTAACAGTGCTTGACATGAAGTGAGATTTCTCTGCACTGCCCATCTAAGAAATTATATGACTAAATTGACGAAGACAATAGGGATGTATTAGTTCAGGGCCCTGGAAGCTTGATGAAGTAACACTTCGCACAGAAACCAAAAAGGATGCATAGCTCCACTGGTCAAATCCACAAAGACCCAGGCATAAATAATAACCACAGTCCAAATACAAAAGCAAACACAACGGGCTATAGTCCACAGGCACAGAACCCAGTGCTGTTTTCAACTGAAAATAAGAATCTGACATAAAGACACGCAAGAAACCACAGTACAAACCACAATGTCTGATGTTAACATAAAACAGAGTGTAAAAAAACACATAAAAACTCCAAAACTCATTCAGCACACTTGTTTGGAACTCAAAATCGTTACGTTAGTAGACAAATGAATTCAAACGAATGAATAATGCATTACAGTGAATCACAAAGTCTTAATAATGATAGCGGCTGGGGTCTGGGGTGTAGGAGGGGAAGGGGGGTGGGGTGGGGTGGGGTGGGGTGGGGTGAGGGGTCGGGGGATAAGGAGGCCCCTTCATGCCTTCAGCCTTACCTGACTTTGGGACTAACAGTAAGAACGGACATGAGAAGAGAATAAAAGATCATGAAAAACAGAGGAGTGGATAGAGAGATGCAGAGAGGAGAGAAGCCATAGCAGAGATGCAGGTTGGTAGAATGATGCCAGTTGTTGCTGACTGACTGACTGACTGCCTGTCTCACTGACCACCTGTCGCCCTGCCTGGCTTTCTGACTGAAACATGGAGCGTAACTCTTTCTGGTATGCAATCAAAAGTGTAAGTATTGGAATGGTGAGCCTAGTCTTTTCTGATGTCGATTTGTCATATAGTTTTCTAAAACAAAAAATGCATATTGTAAACTCCTAATTACTTTGGTGGCCTCCCTAAAATCAGACTAACTCATACATACACATCCCTATACATACACTCTGATATGACAATTGGGCCTTCAATGAATTACTATTGGGTGCATCCATTTTGTGATGTTCAAAACATGAAGATATTATAGTTGAAAACATTTAATACTGACATAGTAGAAAAGTTCAATAAGACCATGGACCTCGAAAGAGAGAGAGAGAGAGAGAGAGAGAGAGAGATGACTGCTAAGTGTCAGACAGTAACATAACAGGGGTTGGGGACTACTCACTTTTAATTCAGGCGATTGAAATAGAAAACTGAAACTACAACTCACTAACAGTAGCCCATTCATTCTTAAAAATCCTCAGACTGGATATTAAAATCTTTTTTATTGTAAAAGGATTTTAAATTTAAAATTTTGAAGCTAATCCACTTCCTAAATTGATTGAAATGGAAGTGAATTGCACCCATGCCTGCACAGAACCAGTAATTTATTGATCCAGGCTTAGGTTGAAAACACACACACACATGCACACACACACACACACACACACACACACACACACACACACACACTCCCCACCCCACTCAAACAGCATGTATTTATCTAACCCAAGGCTCAAGGCCATGGAATCGAACATGGTTCTAATTTCCTGTGGCTCAGTGTCCATGTGTGTCACTGCTCAGATATTCAATAACCCCTCCCTCTTCAGTGTGTTGGACGAGTGTCAATATTTTTTGTCTGTATGTTAAACTGAACAGAAGTTCAACGGGTAAAGGGGCGCCCTATGACCTCCTAATGGCCAAGGGGATATGTATGTGTGTATGTGTGTGTGTGAGAGAGAGAAAGAGAGTGAGAGAGAGAGAGAGAGAGAGAGAGAGAGAGAGAGAGAGAGAGGAAGTGTGGCGGAAGAGACTAGATGGGAGTCAAAACAATGCTTGTCCCCACTGCTATCATGCTAATTCTGAATAATATGTGAATACATATAATTTCACATATTATAATGTTAGTTTAGTATTTGTACTTTGTCCCAAACTACTTCTCCCAACCCGAGAAGCAAGAGACAAAACATGCATCTGCTCCTCTGACAATGACAATTACATTATCCAGAAATTCCTGCCTTTCTTGAAGCTTTGATAAAGACTTTTTTTAGGTGCTGCATGTAGCATTTTTAAACATCGATATATTATTCTCAAATGAACTGTAATACCTTGGTATGATTACAGAAAACATGATGGACACGATTGGTAGCCTCTTTCGTATGCCGATAGCTATATTGCTAATGCTAGTGTTTCTCAAAAAGACCATATTTCCCATAAAGCCTGTTGCTTCTTCAGTCAAAGGTTTCCTCTATTGCTTTATTGAAGAGGATCAACATGTTGGAAGTGATTTTTCCATCGGCCTTTCACTCCTTCCATCATCTGCCATTGCAAGAAACTCTTAAAGTTTTAACTCTGTTTGCACTGGAGGAACAGCGGCCATCTTCCTTTTTTGCACTGTAAAGCAATATCCCTTTGTGCCATAAAGCAATCCAGCAGATTTCATGGGAAGTCCGATCCGGTGGCACACAATGTAAAATGCAGTATATATACTAATGTCTCAAAATCAATGTGGTAATGATTTAATGATGTTAAAATGCTACACGTAGCACCTTTAACAAACCTAGAAGTATTCATGATAGAAGGGACAGTGTGTGTTATGGATGGAAGTGTACCGCAGTATGTCTTACCTCTGTGACCGTGCACCAATGCTGAAGCCCATGTAGCCCTCCTGAGGGAGCGAGTCGTCCCCCAGCTCCCGCAGGTCCTGGGGGGCCAGGTATTTGTCTGTGTCCCCCGTCATTGCATCGTCACCTGGTGGTTCACAACACACAGAGCAGCAGGAAGGTTAGAGACAGGACGCACATACCAGTCTCTCCATCTCTCTACCTGTCTCTGTTGTCTCTCTCTCTCTCTCTCTCTCTCTCTCATTCTCACTTAGCAGTTAGCGACAACAGTAGCCTAGAGGTTAGACAAGCAGGTTTGTGACTGAAAATTTGCCAGTTCAAATCTCTGGAGCGGTTGGGAAATCAGCTGTGCAGCTGTTCAGTGTCTAACACTCGAAGACTGCGACTGTACTGGAAAGCTGAAAAAGAGCAGGAGGGTTGGGGATTAGACTTATGGTCTCTCACTTTTTGTGTCTCTGTCTTTCTGTCATCTTTCTCTCTTTCATTCTTTTATCCTCACCTGGCAGTTTACAACATATGCACAGGAAGAAGAGTTTGACTTGCTGTAGGACACACACAGTCTCTGTCTCTTTCTACCTATCACTCTCTCTGCCCTGGAGTTTTGCAATACATACAGTAGTGGAAAAATTAGAGATCTTTTTTTCTGTCTTTCTTACTTCCTTTCTGTCTCTCTTTCTTGCTCTGCTCCTCCTGGAATCCTCACCTGTCCAGACACAATAGCAGGGCTGGAGATAACTGAAGTCTCACTGTTTAACCCTGAGGCTCTGGGCTCTGTGTATTCCTATGTGACAGCTGTCTACAGTCAGGAATTATCTGATGATCAGAGATGACCCATACACACAGTTTAACCCTCTGTCTACTCTTTTCTTTCCCCATCACTCTGTTTCTCACTGCTCCGTGTGATTCTCATTTGTTTATGTTGTCTGTCTGTTTCTAACTATCAATAGACATTTTTCATTTGTTCTCTCATTTCCTCATTTGCTCTCTGACAGAAAAGGTTAATCAAACTCTGTCACTCTTTCATTCCATCCATCTCACTCTCTCTCTCTCATCCCAGACTGGCTCTTTTAGACAGATCAATACAGCCTGAGCCCAGAGGCTCTTTTCCAGTTCCACTTTGGTCCAACACAGTCACACACACACACACGCACACACACACACACACACACACACACACACACAAAAGTCTTGCTGTGTCACGAAAAGCTTTTTGTCTCATTCCCTCACAGATGACAAAACAAGTGCTAAGTGACAAAGTTTGGAAACAAAACACATAGTACTGCTGTCAGATGAAAACTGTTTATGTCAGATTAGTTTAATTAAAAAAACACAAAAAACATTAATTTAACAGCCTCATATTAAGAATAAAGCTAATGTAGTTTTGAGTGTCACTGGCCATAGCTTCTTGAAACTAGTCAACATGTAAAGGACCATTAAGTTTCCATTCAAGCAAAATAAAACGTTCCATGCAACAGCAGTAATATATCAACTCAACATCATCTTAGCAAACACAAACCAATCAAGTAATTCATTCAAGCAAAAAAAGAAGTGGTTAAAGAACTCCGACATACGTTACAGGCCTAGCAGGAAAACAGTTAGTCGCATGTTATTCCCTCAGAGGTAGATCCTAGCCTACTGATGAACCGGCGACCGCAGAGTTGAAAGAAAGAGGGAGGAGAGGAGGGGTTAAAAAGGGAGAGGAGAACAAGTGCATGCAGGCGGAGAGACGAAGAGAGAGGAGAGAAAGAAAAAAAAATGCATTCCTGCAACCACAAAGCAGCAGAGACCCCCCCTCCTAGTACCACCCCTCTACCACCCTTGTCCCCTCATCCCCTGCTGCTAGCACCCCTCCCCCCACCTCTCTCCCTCACACACACACACACACACATTTTACAGACCCCATCTGGCGACATTCCAAACCATGAGTTTCCATTCAAGCCAAAAGCTCTCGCTCTCCCTCCTCACTTCAGTTCAGCTTAAACCAAAGCGATCCCTACTGAGCGAGCCAAAACTCACCTCCTGTTTTAAAACACTTCATCCAGCCTGCAGGATCTCGGCATTAACTGTGTAACCAACTTTCCTCGGCTCGTAACGGCTCTCGCTCTCTCTTGCATACACTTTGTCTCTCTCATACACTTTCACTGTCTCACTCTCTCTCTCCCTCCCTTTCTCTCCCTCTCTCTCTCTCTCATGCACTTTTACTCTCTCCCCCCCCCTCGCATATACTCTCTCTCTCTCTCTCTCTCTCTCGCATACACTGTCTCTCTCTCTCTTTCACAGCCCAATGCTCGCACAAACAGATCAGCTTTCTCCCGCCTACCCTCCCTGCTCTAAGATTATCCGCCGTGTGTATGTGTGTGTGTGTATGTGCATGTGTGTGTATGTGTGTGTCAGAAGGGACACCTAGTGCTAACTGTGGGACAGGAATAGTAAGTGGGTGTGCAACTAAGCTGTCTCACATCTAACTCTACCCCTGCACCGTATATCTGTATTGAGGCCTATATCCTCTCTGCTCTCCTCTGCTCTGCCTGTCTAACTGCTTGTGTATCTGTCTATCTGCTTACCTGTATAATTCATTTTCCTGTCAATTTGCTCATACTTGTCTTTATTTTGTTTACCTATCTGTCTGATTGTCTCTGAGTCTGACTACTTACACATTTAACTGCATCCCTGCCTGTCTGTCTACTTACGTTCCTTACTCCACCACCGTCTGTCTGCTTATGCCTTTACCTTTCTCTATCAATCTTAATCTATTGCAGAAATCCACCACTCTGTACCTATCCCACATTAGTACTGCAGGCTTTTCCAAACAACTTTGATTGGTGGCAGCGCAACAGTATCTGTCTGCCTTCTTCCACACTTCTACTTGTATCTGTCAGCGCCTGCTGTGGTCCATCTGTCTGTATTAGTGTGAACTCTTCCTGATAAAACCAATCCACAGGATCTGATGTAACAATTCTCCATGCTATAAACTAGGGTGAGTGCCCAGATACAGTAGAAACTGGGCATGGAAGCAAGAGCAGTGGGAGTTGGGTGTTTGTGTCATCAGGGTTATCAAGTGTGCACATCCCATTACATAAGTTTTGTTTAATTAGTGATCCAATAAACACAAAACCAACAAAATAACTGGTCTCATATCAAATTCCCAAATTCCCAATTCTTTGTACAATAGTTGCATTGAGCAAATGAGACAAGAGAGTAGTTTCAAATTAACATGTTACACTCTTCTTCTACTAGCTAAATAGGAAGTACTATATTTAGACTATGAGGTGCCAACACCAAAAACAGGCATGAAGGGCCAAAGGTTAAAATGTACAATGGCTCGTGGGCCATGGGCTACAAGAACTGGACATTGGCTAGTTAGAAATGGATCAATTATTGGAAAGTAGACCTCTAGCATTTTAAAACATCAAGACGGCATGTCCTGTTACTGCCTTGTAAAAAGTTATATCATGATTCAAATGTTACACCAATGCAGACCAAATATTGAGTAACTTTACAAGCCTGGAAAAACTCTTTGGAAACCAAGACAGTTTGTAAAAGACTGCATTGGGTTTGTGGGCAGTCCTGATTTAGATCATGACTGTGTGTGTTATTGGAGATGTTAATCATTACTGTTGCTCAGCTGGTATGTGAGTTTGTGTGTGTGTGTGTGTGTGTGTGTGTGTGTGTGTGTGTGTGTGTGTGTGTGTGTGCGTGTGTGCGTGTGCGTGTGTGTGTGTGTGTGTGTCTAGAGTTACACTTACAATTTTAGAGCAGAAATTAAAGATGCTGACTCCACTAAATCCCTACAACAACAGCAACAACAAAAACAACAACAACACACACACACAGACACACACACACATAGAGTTTAGTTCCGTCAGTTTGGTTGTATCACTTCAAACTGGTTAATGGAGTTAGTTGAAGTCAAATCACTCTTTTTAGGACTTACAGGAGTAGCTGATGCAGATATTTCCAACATCCATCTCTGTTTAAACACAAACACAGCCACAAGGTAAACACCTTCAACCATTTAATGTTTATTTTTGCAGTCTGTGTTAATTCGTTTGGCATGGTAATATTCTGAATATTTTGTTTAATCATGCATAAAGGGATATATTTGTGATTGGGATATGATGATAAATGTAAAACACTTTTCCCTGAATATTACCTTAACTTACTTACTACTTACAACCCTCTGTGCAAACCCATTGGTTATGCATTGTTTCCATTACCTCCCCTCCTTCTGTTTTCATTTTTCCCTTTCACTCCATCTTTACTCTCTCCTCTTCCTCCCTCCATTCTGTTTCTCCTATCTTCATTCACTCTTTCTCCCCATCTGCTGTAAGTCTGTTTCTATAGAAAGACACTCACTGAGAAATTACCAACATTACAACATTAGGCATTACTCATGGGACAGACCCACACGTTGTTAATATTCTACAGAAGCTTCATATTGTGTCATCTGTTGTTGCAGCTGAAACTGTCACTGACTAGAATATATTGAATCACCCTGGCACCAAGCCACAGCATCACAATCTAATGTAATCAATGCACACACATACTACGGTACCATGGGGAAGTTTTCTCAACTCTTGAAATATTTAAAATATTGAAAGATTTTTGCAGGCTACTGACTTGTAACTACAAAAAACTGGCAGCTACAGACAGCAAGGGACATGTGACTACATACAAATAAACGCCTCCTATTCTTTACCATCAACACAGACTGTGTTTAGCAAACACCGGGGGGCACAAGCCAAGTCAAACTTAAATAAAACAAACCACTGATAGGAAAATCTGGATACATCAATCTTTCCCTCTCTCTCTCTCTCTCTCTCTCTCTCTCATTAAGCATATTCTGTGAAAAGATCAAGTTCAGCCAAATGCTTCTGAGCCGCTCTAGAGACCAGGAGAAAAGAGATACACAAAGTAAACATGCGCACACACGCACGCAGACACACACATACACACACACTACAGCAGCTGACGCCATGTTTGCTTTGGCCCAACATGTGTGAAACTACAATAGCAGCGTCACTGACAAGCCCCTCAAGACAAAGGATCAAGTGTGTGTGCAGTCTCCTCCAGAGAGTGAAAAGAAATCTGTTACACACTCCACAACGCCATATGCAGACAGTTGGCATGGCAACCAGGAGAAAGGCATATTCCACGCATTTCAATGCATGAAAATACCGGAGGCTTTACAACAACGACAGCGTGAGAGAGTCGGAGAGGGGAAGCAGCAGGGGAAAGAACTTAAGTACTGTGCATATGTACAATGTATTCTACATGCACAAGTATTTGCTCTTACACTTGAGAAAAACAAATTAGAAAAAGATTTGCATGCAAAACACAAGCCATTTCAAAGCCAGCCAATCAGAACCTCATAGAAAACCTACAAGCAAATATCACTAGTTTTACTTGAATAGAATAATTTTTGGAGAACTTTTACTTTTATTAGAATACAATTCCACCAGGGTGTTTCTTATTGCTTTCGCTTAAGTAAAAGATATGTGAATTCTTTACACCACTGGAAGTGGGTTTATTTGAAAAAAAAAGAAAGAAAGAAAGAAAAAAAAGAATTAAGTGATAGGAAAGATAATGAATGGAACACTGACAAACAGAGCAATGATGAAAGGAGTGAGAGAAAGAAGTGATGATTGAAAGAAAAAATGATGATGAAAAATACCTTCTTCCACATCAGATAAATAGTCCTCTGTGAGCATTTCGGGGACATTGGCTCTACGGACTGTGTGATGAGGATGGAAGAAAGGGTTAGAGATAAAGGAAACAAAAACTGTGGAAAAACATATCCATGAAGAAATCATAATCAAAGAAAGTACTGAAAATAAAAGAAGGGTTTGATTTCAAAATGCTATATATCTATTAAAAATAATCATTACTTTAAGGTTATCATTGCATACTTCTACTGAAAAAATGTTAGCATTTTGTTAACCAAGGACTTAAGTTACCTATCCTTGGTTGGACAGTAATGTTTTAATTTTGCAATGTCAATAATTTTGTAAGAGGAGGTGTCACTCTTTTCAAATGGCAGAATGAAACTGTTCAATCATATTCATGATCATAACTGAGTCAAGTCAAATCAAGTTAAAAGATAAAAAAAAAAAATAATGCTGGGTTTTCCAACTAAATCATTCAGGACAACAACAAAACAACCAAGTTTCTTGACCAACAATGGGGAAGTTTGGCAACCAAGGGAGCAGCACTGAGACCTGAATTCAGTGGACACACTGTATCTTACAGGACACAGGTCCCATGACAACCTATGAGTTGTTACCATCTGCCAAACGTGAACCAACCTGGTATTTTATAGACTTTGGTTCTATCTAGGATTTTGCGACTGAGGTCATGCAGTATGGGGAGAACTGTTTTGACTGATTGATATTAACAATATTGATTTGCAAATCAATAAGCTGCAGTGTAAAGCTGTGAATGCAATCCTTACCTTCATCATCAGACATGTCCAGCACTTCGTTCATGGTCTCTGGAACGTTCATCTTGTGCTTCTCTGTCACAGTCTGTCAAAAAGAGATGGGCTCTTAATCAAATAATGATGTTAGCTTACAGTTGGGATGTACCCACCTCCAGTCTCCTATAGCCCAATTTTCTGTGGTTGCTACTACCAAGCAGTCAATTATTTGTTCAGGCTGGATGTGACCCTTGTTGATTGATTGACTCTTGTTGATTGATTGTTTTGTATCAGTATCATAAAAAGGGACAATGTTTTGGCGTACTGTACAGTCAGCCATACAGAGAGGGGGCTCTTGGATAACTAAGAGCAAACACATACACACACGGCTATTTACATCCAGACAACCAGGCACAACATGGATGTGCGCACACACACATACACGTTCACATACACTCTCGGTTACAAACTGCCACACTATCACACACACACACACTCACTTGAGTGGTCAGAGTCTCCTCGGTGACCACCTTGAGTGTGTCAACTACAGAGATGTAGCCGAGCCTCCTGGCAATGGACAGGGCGCTGTTCCCGTTCTGGACAAAAGAAACAATACTGTTAGGTGACTAATCTGTTTGAAACAATATCAGGAAAACAAAATTATAATCTAGCTAAGGTTCAACATGAGGGTTATTCAAGGACTATTTGATTTGATTGGATAATTTAAGGATTTATTTAAAAGCATTTTGGATTCATTTGGTAGCGTGCAGTAACAGGACAGTTGGAGGAGAGCGCGTCCATGAGCAACAAAGGTCATGAGCCAGATGACCCATGAGTCTGTGTGTGTGTGTGTGTGTGTGTGTGTGTGTGTGTGTGTGTGTGTGTGTGTACGTGTGTACTAACAGCAGTGAGTTCATTGGGTGATGCTCCATGTTGTAGCAGCAAGTTGATGATGTGTGTGTGTCCCTGCTGGGCAGCCTGATGGAGAGGGGTGTAACCATTCTGTAGAGGAGAGAGAGAGAGAGAGAGAGAGAGAGAGAGAGAGAGAGAGAGAGAGAGAGAGAGAGAGAGAGAGAGAGAGAGAGGTCAGAACACACTCACATAGCAAATGAAACTACACATCCATAAGTGTAGTGAACAAATACACATATAGATACACAATATGCTTACACTACACATTTTAACACACATATCAACACACACACACCCACACACACACACACACACACACACACACACAGTGGCTACCTTGGTCTTGCTGTTGACCTTAGCCTGGTTTTTCAGCAGGAAGTTGACCATCTTCACGTTGCCATAGTGACAGGCCACATGGAGAGGAGTGTAACCCATCTGATGACAGAGAGAATCAGTTTCAAAAAGCGATTATCAAAGAGATGATAGTCAAATGATTTGGTATAGTGTTGTCTCTTCTTTGTCTGTTCTTGGTCAACTGTGTGACATGAATGTAAGAGTGTATTGTAAAACAATCAATAAGACAAAAAGATAATCAGGAGAGAATATCTTTGACACCTGCCTGAGATGATGTTACTGTTGCTCAGTCAAAGAAAGTATACTAAATTGACACTTGAGACTAGTAGAGAGACTAAAAGTATTACCTTCGTCTCTGGATCTACAGTAGCTCCCTGGTTGACCAGGACCTCAGCGACGTTGACTTTATCCTCCTGGGCAGCCAGGTGGAGTGGAGTCAGACCAGACTGAGGAGACAGACAGACAGACAGACAGAGTGAGTGAGACAGACAAACACACAGATAGATAGAAAGAGACAAAGGGGTAGTGAGGTACTGAATGTATGCTATAATCCAGAGGGACAGAAATAAAATTGATAAGGGTTAGAGGGAAGGGAAAGATTCCAGGTCTGTGCATTGTACTGATTAATCCCAAGGGAATCTTAAGTGACACTCACACTCACACACATGCTTTCCTCATGTATCGTAGCCTATGTTAATAGCAGTGTCTCTTGCTAGTAGTAGTATTTCTATATCCACACACACATTCCATATTTATATCCCCATGTTGCTATACTAGTCTATCACAGCACTGGCACGATATCTGCCCCTGTCACCTTCCTATATATACACACACACACACTCCTGCATACCCACCCACCCATTCACACACACAGATATCCTACACCAGTGCCCTCCTGTGACACACATTCACACACACACCCATTCACACATTATGGCCCATGTTAACAGTTGGCCACAATGACTATTTCCACATTGCCCGCCTGTGACACATACACACATGTATGCATGCACTCATATACACACACACATCTTCTACCTTATTGCCCATGTTAATAGTAGCGTCTCTGGCCAGCAGCAGTGTGACGATGTCCACGTTGCCCTCCTGTGCTGCGAGGTGCAGCGGGGTGATTCCCTGGCGCGTTACGGTGTTGGTGGAGGCACCGTACTCCAGCAGTGTGGTGGCGATCTCCATCTGATTCTTCTTAGCTGCGATGTGGACTGGTGTGTAACCATTCTGGGCACAGAGGAGACAGAGAAGTCTGTTTCTTTGTTTGCTTCTTTTTCTTTCTACCACCATCATCCTCTCACAAACAGCTACTTGGAAACAGAATTCATTTGGAGAGAATAAAATGCTTAGGACAATTTATTGAAATTCCACAGCGGATACAAAATAGCACTAGTTTGTGAATTCATAATATTGTCATATGTTACATGCATTTTCAACCAATATGGTGCATTCTGATGCTGTTGAATCCTGTTGAATATAATGGCTCAGTAGAGAGGGGACTAGTTGACACATTATTGTCACTAGTTTGCTAATAAAAAAAACAAAACTGTCAGTGGATATTCTCTTTTTCTACATTTTGCTGCTGTTCTTGGTGAGAAAGATTTGTCTTCATAAAAGTTGCAACATTGAGGTGTGTAGAACTATTTTAAGCACCCAGAGATTCAGTTAATAATTTTATCTCCGAGATCTAAAGTTTGTTGCTAAGCAATATTAGCTAAAACTCTTTTGCTGGCTGGAATTGTGTTTGTTGTCTGCTAACATTGGCTTATTGAACATTCAGGAAGTGGCGGAAATTATCAGAGCCTGGCTGATTTCACTGGCAACTCTTTCTGAATAGGTGCTGTTAGGGTGGAAGGGGCATCCAACCAGCCAATCACAATGCATCACATGTGTGCGTGATTGCTTGTCATTGACAGCGAAGGCTGCAACTAGGTCAGCCAGCTTTCACCCAGAAAGAAAGAGAGCGAGAGAGAGAGAGAGAGAGAGAGAGAGAGAGAGACCTTCTTGTGCAGTGCATTTGGAGCGTTCGATTTAACCTCCCAGAACGCCCTTACTTTGATACTTTAGGTACATTTAAACCCCCACGGGACACTTACCTTTGCAGCAGCATGCGGTGAAGCTCCCTGGTTGAGTAAGAGTAGCGCCACCTTCTGGTTATCGTAGTGTGCTGCCACATGCAGTGGAGTTAGTCCACTCTGGACATCACACACACACACACACACACACACACACACAGACAGACAGACAAACACAAGCCTTGTTAGTTGGTGATACATGAGCAGAGGTGACAGACAGTGCTGTGAGAGCTTTGACTGTAGCTCCAATACAAACACAGTGATCCTGTCTGATAATATTGTGCATGTGTGAGTTAGGTTTGCATGTATGAGGGGCATAGGTGTGTGTATGTGCATGTGTTAATATGTGCAATACAATGTAAGCCAACTGCAAGATCAAGGTTGTGCATCAAGTTTATTGAGCAAAGAATGCATGTGATTGTAACTGACCATAAACCTGACAATAGGCCTCATTTCCCCATGTGGGGATATTTGATCTGAATCAAACTGATCTCAACTGAACTGTAATGAACTGAATTGCACCACATTGCATTTGTACTCCTCTCTGCTGCAGGCTATATTGCCTTGTGTCAGAGCCTAAAAATCCTACAAAATGAGTCTTTCACAGGGGAAGAGAAGATATTCCCGTGGCTGCTACGACTGATGTAACAGTTGAGTGACTATAAAAACATAAGCTGAGGAAAGAGGTGATTCATACATGATTGTGGGTTGATAGCTCGCTGGATAATTAATTCCATATGTAGTATAGAGACATAGCAGAAAACGGTCAAATTTATTCTGCACTGTTAATATGAAGGGAACTTTGTAGTACATGTCCCTCTCTCTTTCACACTCTCTTTCTCTGCCTCTCAGGAACTATCTTTCTCAAGTACGCATAAATGCTTGTACGCGCGCACATACACAAACACTGACATCAGATAGTTGCACTGTGCTACTGTATATTTTCCAGAATGTGTGTGTATGTGTGTGTGTTGCCTTACCTTCCCTGCAGCGTCTGGTGGGGCGTTCTTCTGCAGCAGCAGGTTGGCAACCTCGATCTTCCCATATTTTGCTGCTACATGCAGGGGAGTGAAGCCCTTCTGGAAAGACACACAACAGCAGAAAACAATATAATACCAAATATAAGATAAAATACTACTACTAATACTACAATGACTATTAAAAACACTGCTACTGATACTACTACTACCAACACTACTATAGTACTACTACTAACAGCCAGTTAGTCAGTGAATTAGTTACTAATTACTACGTAATGACACACTTCAAGTGCTCGTTATTTTCCTCACTCCTGTCCTCATTTACATCTTACATACGGCTGCTCCACAAAATCATGTGCGTTTAATCACAAACCATTGAATCATTTGAAGGGCTTAGTCATTACAACATAGGAAAATGATTACTTTGCACTCAAAGAATGATGAAACACAAAGGGGGTCGGGGGGTTCTGGTGTGTTTCACCAGATTCTTCTGTTATGAGGCAACACAGATCAGTGACCATGGTTCGAAACCAACTCTGCCCAGACAGATCCAGCCTTGTGTTTGTGTATGTGTGTGCACTGTATGTGCGTGTCTGTGTGTGCACGCATGACCACATACTTAAGTTGTAGAACTCTATGACTCAGTCCTTACAATAACACCACAACTTGCCATTAAAGCAGAGAGATGACTAATAATTATGTGGCTTGACAGAATCCAGAGTGGCTTCCTGGGTTCAGGTCCCTGAATCGTTATGTATCCATGACCGCACTATGGATGGATGAAAGGTTAATGATGTATGATCATGTATTTCTCATTAGCTGAATAGATCTGATACAGATTATGTCAAGGTTGCAATGGCAAGGATGCAATGGCTGCAATGTATACATTGCAGCCATTTAACAGCACAGCGGTGCAAGCAATGACACAAACCATCATGTTGCAGATCTGTTCAAACTTGCTTGCATCCAGCCCCCTGAAATGTTAAGATTATTAGCCACATCTGTGCTTCATCCTCCTTTTAAAGGGGCATTAATGATCTGTGACCTTCATCCACCTCTATCGTGACCAGTAGGATTGTAACAACTTATCTCCTGCTAGACAAGTCTCTGGCACAGCACCCCCACCCCTCCCGTCCCCTGGAGGGACGGTGGCCTGTAACTGGGATTGGGAGTGTCTTGAAATTCCAATGGGCGGGAAGTTTTTGTTCCAAAACAGAGAATATGGGCTGGAAAGTGCCTTTTGAAAGCCAGGGGTATCAGTAATTGGCAAAGTAATCATTGAGTCATTGTTTATCATCAATATGATCAACAACCCTATCAAGCTCCTGCAGACATATGATCATTTTGTGTTGTGTTGTATGGGGCAGTAAAAACCTTACTCATTGCCCTTATTTTATAAGGTGACTCAGGTTTTCAAGGCTGCTTCCCTCTGTGGGGCTGGCCCAAACACTAGCACTGAAATATTCCAGCAAGTATATTACCTCAGAAGACATTGGGAGAATCCAGTCAAAGCTAAAAATCAGTTGGAACCACCCCCTTTTTGGATGGAACTCAGGGATGGAGACTTTCTTAAAAATTAAAAACTGGCAATCTGTTTCCAAAAAAGGCTCTGTTACAGTTTAATTTGATGTTTTGAACTGAGTAATGCACAGAGAAAATTGAGCCCAACCTTGACAACTCCTCCAGGCACAGCGTTCTCACACTGTACAGACCTTCTGACACCCAGAATTTGCTATTCCCATTAAACAGATGTTTCATGGGGGAATAGCGGAACACCTCTCTCTCAATCTCTCCCATCCTGTACTCTCACACTCACCACCCTTGCCATTCGCTAAGCAGGTTTCTCCAATCTATTTCTCTATGCCTGCTATGGACCAGTAGGTGTGTATGTATGTATGTATGTATGCACATTTGAACATCTATGTGTGTGTATGTGTTAGCAATAGTAGCAGTCCCCAGGTAAGCCACTTGTATATTTGTGTACATGTGCATGTATACATTTGTGTGTGTATATGTGTTGTCTGTGTGTTTGTGCATGTCTATGTGTATGTGTATGTGTATGTGTGTGTATGTGCTTGTGTCCATGTTGATGCATCTATGTGTGTGTTTCCAACCTTCAACCAACAACCAACCTATCTCCAAGAGGTTCTTGGTCTAGTAATGCCATGGCCACATCTGAGTATCTGTCTCCAGACATCAGACATACTCTGTGTGTGTGATATCTACCTTAGTAGTAATGCCCAGGCTAGCTCCTTGGTCCAGTAGTGCTGCAGCCACATCTCTGTGTCCCTCTCTGGCGGCCAGGTGTAAAGGTGTGTATCCGGAGCTGGTGGTGGCGTCTGGGCATGCTCCGTTGGCCAGTAGCTGGTGGACGATGTCTGGCTTACCAAGGCGACTCGAGATATGCAGCGGAGTCTGGTCGTCCTGGAGACCACAAACAAACAAGCAAAGACTTAATTGCTAGAGAGGGAAAAAAAGATTCAGAATAGGTATTTGCTCAAGACAGAAAGAAAGACAGATATTGCACTACATTGTACTATAAATTACAACCCATTACAACCCAACCAATTGACTGACTTTTCATTCCAGAACCCATTCATTAAAGATCAACAACTCTGAGTGAGACATTTCTCTGATGAGATAATGGGTGGGGTTGGCTTGGTTGCTAAATTACTCTTGGAGTGGAACTTCATCATAGCCAAGTCATTGTCTTATATTGCAGGGGTCTCTTCATCACAGTTTATCCAAAACTGTTGTTTGTACTATGTAAACAAGAAGACAAAGCCTCATATGGAAATAGGAGTAATGGCATTTCAATTACTGAGTAATTAGACATGTGCAATGACACAACTACACCCCCACATACACACACACACACACCCAAACACACAGATTATTTAGTGACAATGTTATTACTGTGTCACACAAACACACACACACAAACACACACACGCTTGTTGCTGCTGAACCTGGCTGTGTTTAAATCACTTTCAATTCTGTCAATTCAGGAGGCAAATTTGCTTCTAAATTCAAAAATTGCTAGTGAATTGAAAGTGCACTGCAGTTAATACACACTACACACACTACACACACACATACTACACACACGTGTGTCCTACCTTGGCCTTAGCTTCGACTCGTGCTCCATTCTGGACCAGATATCGGACCACGTTTGACTGTCCTGCCCTGGCAGCCATGTGGAGCGCTGTCTCTCCCCGCTGGAACACACACACACACACACACACACACACACACAGAGAAGAAGAAACAAGAAACACAGAAACAGAAAACTGAAGTTATTCATATTCTGTCTTATTGCTGTGTCTCCTATGCAAACCTCTTTCTCTCAAACACACACACATGCAAACAATGCCAAAGTTTTTGATGTTCCAGAAAGCCCTAACCTTCCCACTCTGCTTCTCATTGTCTCTCTATCTCTATGATCTACAGTGGCCAGAGAGAGAGAGAGAGAGAGAGAGAGAGAGAGAGAGAGAGAGAGAGAGAGAGAGAGAGAGAGAGACCCCCTTGCTCTCCCTACCCAGCTCACCATAATGACGTCCCATAATGTTCCGTTTCTACGGTAACCTGGCCACAGACACAGCGTGGGCGACGAATAGTTGGGGTTGAAGAGTTGAGTGTGCAGTGCTCTTTCCCCTCTCTCTCTCCCACCTCTGTTTTTTCTCCCGCTCCCATTCTCACCCGCTCTCTCTATCCCCCTCTCCCTTTTGATTCTCTTTCCTTGTTTCTTCAATTCTTTTCTTTCTGCTCTTTCTTTTACTTTTTCATCTCTTCTCTCTCTGCCACATACTCCCTCCCTCTCATTATTTCTTTCTCTCCCTACCTGTGGTTTGAGAGTAACAGTGTGATTAGAGAGGCTCTGGTCCATATAGGAGGATGGAGGCCAAAATTTGAATTTTTAGCTAATTTTCTTAGCTGATAACATACACCTACAGTATTTAAAGGGACACTAAGTAATCTATGGCTTTTAGCAACAAGTAATTGCAACAGGGGTTTGTCCCAACACAGAGTATGGAGCAGAAAGTGAGATTTCAAAGCCAAAAATCTCAGCACCTGAAACTCTGAAAATACTCTTCCTCTCCCTCTTCCCCTGCCTGCACGCCAAGGGCTTCTACAATGCAATGCAGACTTCCAGTTCTTCTGAGTCACTTTCCGTGTTTGCTATGGTCCATCCCAGCCCACCTTGGAACAATCCCTCCCCACGTTATGTCCTGCCCCAACATTCTGTTTCAGCCAGAAATATGTTGAATTATGGAGGCAAGGCTCTCTCAAAATGTAGTTTCATGTTGTCTTTAAGGTACTGAGGATGGACATTGATGCCAACAGTTATGACCGATGGAATTTTTCATGATCATGTATTTTCTTATAACCCATTAAGCGACCTACATCGATTTTCCGCTATTTAGAAAGCAATATTGAATTTTCCACTTGCCATAACCACGGGCTACTCTGGTGGCCCACACTTAACCAGTCACCACAGATAAACAGCATGTTATGTTGAGAGAGTGAAAGAAAGAAGAAAGAAAGAAAGAAAGAAAGAAAGAAAGAAAGAAAGAAAGAAAGAAAGAAAGTGTAAAAAAGGAAAAGCAGAAACAGTAAGAAAGAAAGTAAGAAAGCAAGAAAACAAGAGAGCAAGCAAGAGAGCAAGAAAGAAAGAAAGAAAGAAAGAAAGAAAGCAACTTCCTGAACACTCACCACGTTGGTTGTGTTTGCTGAAGCCCCGTGGTTGGTCAGTTGGCTGACGATGTTTTCGTGTCCCATGAACGCCGCAACATGGATGGGAGTCAGACCAGACTGGAGAGCCAGACAGAGAGAAAAACAGAGAGATGGAGAGAAGGAGACAAATTGATGAAAACAAATGAATAAAAGAAGGAATGAATGCATGAAAAATTAACTGAGAAATTCAGTTTGTTAATGTACATCAAGGGTTCAAATGTGGCTCATCACCTCATCTCCCCCCCTTTAACCTACAATTCCATACTATGTAATAAAACAATATCTTAAAACCGACCTTATAAATAATTCACTCCTACATATCCAATATCTTTGTCATGCAAATCCCTCTCTCCTCCTCACTGTCTAGGGAAGCAGAAATGCTCTATAAAATGATCTTGAAAAATAATGAACACCTGATGATTGTTAAATGAACTGAACTGTTGCTCCTCCTGTATGCAGACAGCTCTACAGACTGAGAAGAGGCATAGCTTCATCCATGAACCCAATACCCAGTGCAGTACAGAACTGAAATACAGCAGCAGAGCGGCTGGTTGGTGTAGAGGTAGAAATGTTGATTTATAATCGAAAAGTTGCTTGTTCAATCCCTGGCACTGACAGAGGGCTGTATTAAAGCGGTCAGCTCTGTATCTAGGAGGTATTTGTGGAAAGTCCTATTACCTTAGCTGAACTGGCCAATAAAAGAACCTTCATCCCACCTAGAACAATTTGTACCTTAGAGGTAAATTAGAGCCAAAAAATATAAATAACTGAATTCATATACTCTCTAAGCTTTCTTATCAAAATATATGTACCTTTATAATCTACTGTCCCGCTGAAAATAAGGTATTAAGTGGTATCTTTTGTGTGGGAATATTGACCACTGTTCAGTCTCAGTCTCACACAAATTTAACACAGACAGAATTTTACACACAATCAAGGCAAAACAGGGCTTCATCTGCCTCGGTCATTTCAACTGTTTGACTCGTCCCGCCAGTGATGCTCTGGAAAGTTCACAGAGTGCAAAACCAGAATATTTCACCCCCTGCCTTTGCCGCTGTAAAAACTGATTAAAAAAACAACTGATACCATGGTACTGCCAAGACACACACACACACACACACACAGACACACACACGCCTACCTCAGTGACTGCCTGTATAGACGCTCCATGCTTCAGAAGTAGCTCCATCACCTTGACTCTGTTCTTCTTACAGGCAATGTGCAGGGGAGTGAAACCATTCTAAAACACAAAAATATACATGTTCACAAAAAATAGATATAAAAGTGTATAAAAACAGTCCAAAAACTCTCTGTGTGGCTTAGTTGGTCTTGCTGAGCTGGCAGAAGACAAATGCGGAACTCTGGATGGAAAATACAGTACAATGGGGGATCGTTCTTTCCTTCTTTCTTTCGTTCTCTCTTTCAACCCTTCTGCCTACAAACCAGACAAGCATGTGTGGGGAAGAGTCGACTCAGCTATGAGCTGTAAAAAAAAAAAAGTATACTTTTCTTTACAACTCATTCTCTTCTCTCTCTCTTACACATACACACACACACACACTGCCCTCTCCCTCCCTCCCTCACTCCCTTGGCTTTGAGGTTTCTGGCTCCGTCCTATGACTTCATTTTCCTCTCCGTGTCCTCCCCCTCTTTTTCCCTCTCTCCTTTTTTCTTTCTTTCCCTCCCGTTCTCTCTCTCTATAAAGTCCCACTGCTCTAACCACACCCAGACTGCTCCCGTTACAGAACAGATATGGCTGTCTTACGCCAAGACAGAGGCTGGGTCAAAAAAGTCTCTTTTTGTCTCCTTGCCTGTCTCCTTCATTCTAGTCTTCCTTCTCGGCCTGCCTCCCATCTCTGAGTCTCCTTTAATCTCTCCTAGTATGCTTTGTGTGTCTTTTTTCCTCCATCTAAATCACTTATTTATTTATCTGTATATCTCAAACAAACAAAAGATAAGTTAAGGAAGGATGGAAGGAAAGGAAGGAAAGGACGGAAAGGAGCGAAAGGAAGTAAGAAAAGTTTATATTTTGAGGTCCTGGTTGGCTTACGTTGCTGCATCAGTTTTAAACATCCAGACCTGGCTGCAACACTTAAACATTCCACTGTCACAACCTTGAGCAATTCTGCAGTAGGCTTCAGAGTGACTCTTACATTCTCTGCTATAATGTATCTACTTTCTACTGAAAAAGCAACTCGACCTCGCTATCTCTTTCCCTCTCTAGCCGATGCTTTGATGTTGGGCTGGCTGGCCTTCTCATCAGCTGTTACCTTTCTGCGCCCTCCCTATCCCTCCGCCACCTCAACCCCCTCTCTTTCCTGTCTCCTCTCCTTCAGATCAAGTAACTGATTGACTGATTGAAAGCCCTCTCGCCTATGATCTTGGTCACCTTGAACTGGATGCAGAAGAACTCCTCTCCCTTGCTTTCCCTCCCTCCCATTCCCTTTCATGCTTTTTTTTCCACAAGGGATGATGGATGAGTCGATTTCCCACTGAAGCTTCAGAAGACCAACTCTCTCTGCTCCTAATCTCTCTCTCTCTCTTTCTCTCTCTCTCTCTCTCCTCCCACTCCTGCTCCTTCCTCACCAGTGCCTTGGCGTTGGGGTTGGCCTTCTTGTCCACGATGACCTTTGCCACCTTGTAGTGTCCGCAGTGGGCGGCCACGTGCAGCGCTGTCAGGTAGTCGTTGGTCACGTCGTCCACCGGCACCTCGTGGTGCAGCAGGAGCTGGACACAGTTGAGGTGGTCGCCCTGCGTCGCCATGTGGAGGGGGGAGAGACCGTTCTGTAAAGCAGGGAGGGAGAGAGAGTGCCGTAAAGCCAAGGTCAATGAGATTATTGCAACAGCCAACAGTGTGTGAACGACAGGGAGACAGACCGATTTGTAAGGAGAAACAGCTAGACAATAGGGTAAGTGTAGTTGTTGAGAAAGAGGGGGGGGGGGGTAAGAGAGAGATGATGAGAGAGAGGAAGAGAGAAAGAACAATGGAGAAAGAGAGTTCAAGGAGCAAAGTGAGAGAGAGAGAGAGACAGAGAGAGAGAGACAGAGACAGAGAGAGAGGAGAGTAAGTGGAAGAAAGATACACAGAGAAAACACAGCAGACACACAGGGTGGAGGTGAGATGTACCTTGGTCTTTGACAGTATGGGAGCTCCTCGGTCCAGCAGCATCTCCACTACCTGCTCATGGCCACTCCTGGCTCCACAGTGGAGGGGAGTCAGACCGTCCTGGAGCGACAGACACACGATAAATCAGAACCGCAGCAAATTAGCTGGACTACAAAGAGGCCGACTAATAACCAAAAGGTTGTTGAGGGTGTGTTTCAGCTGTGAGCTGAAACTGACTGTTACATAGTATTACATATAAGCTGCACCGAATCACTGACAAAGTGCTTTTGAGCAAGGCACTGCAGCCCTCACTGCAGGGGTAAGGGACAAAGTACTCAAGCTCAAGCTCCATATCCATGTTGTCATGTGAAAACCTCATAACTCTCTATTTCATAACTCTAGATTTTCATGTTTTCACTTCATTTGAAAGATTACATGATCTTCTATGGGTTCTTTTACTATCCTTGGGTGTATAAAAAGCCTTGTAAACCTCATTGGATACATTCATAAAATACATGGTGGTCAAGCTAAAAACAAGGCTGCTTTTCTTAGCTCTTGAAGAGTTGACATTTTGGAGGTTTTCACCTGACTGACGAAATGTGTGGATAGGTACTGTATGTGCCTGTATTGGAAGACAGATGGATGCACTTTCAGTATTGGAAAGAAAATGTAATTTTGCTGTGTGTTTGTTGTTTGTTTGTACATGTGTATGCATATGTGTGTGCCAGTGTAACTGCCATTGCTCATGCAGTAGATGTTAAACTGGGTTTTTGGATCCTTCTAAAGCCATGTGTTAAGTCTCTTTAATATTTAAATATCATGTTATACCATGTTATAATTCAGTCCAAATAAAGCATTTAAAATGTGTGTGTGTGTGTGTGTGTGTGTGTGTGTGTGTGTACCTTGGTCCGTGCGTCTATCTTGGCCCCTCTCTCCACCAGTAGTCGCACCATGTTACTGTTCCCTCGTTTAGATGCTACGTGCAATGGCGTTATGTCATTCTGGGAAGAACATAAAAATACATCAACAAAAAACATCATGACTCATATTTTTGGAGCATCAAACCTGTTTGTCAGCCAACTGCACCAAAAGGATTCTGAATTTTATCAGGCAATTTAAGCTCTTAGTGGCCCAAATAGTTTTGAGAATAGAAAAACACTCAACACCGCTGATCCTAACACATATCACAATCTGTTAATGAGATAGTGTTGGTGATGACAGGTCACTGATTAATGACAATTCATCACATGCACAACAGGCTACAACTACAGAGTTTGATGCATAAAACTAAAAGCATTTCAACTGTAAATGAAGCTGTACAGAGTATTTCACATGGCCTGTCCATGCATGGTTCATCTTTTGGATAATTAGTGTCACGGTGTTTCAATACATATCAGTTGTCTGAACATTTCCTACTCAATTCCTCAGGATCCTACTATGTATTGGAGACAGTGCGGTGGGAAAATGGCTCAACATCTCCCTCTAGAGGAAACTAGTGGTAAAAATCCCAACAACTTCAGCTGCAGGGTTCTAGTTTAACTGTGTTGATCCCTGTCTTGGTTTTCCCTTTGTCTTTCCAATCAAACTAGCCTGATGTCTATCTGGCGGAAGAGGGTGTGTTCACCAGAAGTGCTTCTATAGGGCAAAGTGGGGCACTTTTAGTAGGACACTATGTGCTGTGAAGGTGTATTTGTAGTGTTATGTATAGTCTACCAGCTATTGTATGTCCTCCGCTGTCCCCTTGCACTGTGTGGCGGCCCTGTTTTCCCTGTTTATGTCAGTATGCATTGTGCTGCTGCTCTGTTCTAGTTGTCAATAAAGTCTCAGCAAAAAATGCCACCAAGACAAAGTCCTGAACATTTTTCTTGTACAGTAGATGTCTAATAAAGCAAATTTGACTGTGATTCTCTGGCTTCTACTGCACTGCTTGTAGACCTATTTGGCGAAGTGAGACTTCCAAATGCAGGGCAGACTAAATTATTGAACACTTGGAACAACGCACTCCAAAATACTAACTCAAAATGTCACATTAGAAAAAAACAAAAAACAGGCAGACCACTGGAAAGTGCTAGCAAAAGTAAAAAGCTCCTGACTGAGGCTCAAACAGAAGATGAATGTATGATTACAAGCTTGAATTGAACATTGAATTTAAGCTGATATAGTATTGTTTGACATTATTTTCTTCTTCACAACCCTAACCCACCCCCCCCCACCACACACACACACCCTAACACCCAGATTCCACCCCAGTCTATAGGATCATATCGCACTCAGACTGCCTATATGTGTTTATAGGCAGTGAGTGACAGGGGCAGCTGTAGCTGAATTGCATGTCTAAGTTTTACATCCCTACACACACACACACACACACACACATTCCTTCACATCATCCTGCTCTCCAATATCGAAGTCTTGGAGTAAGTGCTTGCAGTACCCGGTTCAAATGGTATGTGTGTGTGTGTTTTTGTCAAATCAGCCATGCCACAGAAATGCTTTGTGTCGGGGTACCTACCCTTGCCTTGAAGTCCACAGCTGCCCCTCTGTTAAGCAGGAGTGTTGCTACGTTGATATTGCCATAGTGGGCTGCAATATGGAGGGGGGTGAAACCACTCTGAGAGAGAGAGAGAGAGAGAGAGAGAGAGAGAGAGAGAGAGAAAGAGAGAGAGAGGATAGACAGACAGAGACAGACAGAGAGAGAAACAGTTACAGAGAGAGAAAAAGAGGCAAAACCAGAAATGAGAATAATTAAATTGCCTTAGTCGATGAAAGCTTCGGTTACAGCCCTATCTCACAGTGGGCCATGAGCATAGCATGATGGGACATTACGTAGCAGGTGCGACATGGGCAAGCAGTGTACCACTCAGCCAAAAGCAGCTAGCAGACCAGGGCTAAACAGCAGTCAAATGCATTTTGAAACATACTGAGTAAAATATAAGGAGTGCCTGATTTATCTTCTAACATAAAGGATATGTCTCCTTTTTTGTCTGTGTCATGTCAAATAAGTCAAGTGCACTCCAACATAATTTTGTCCAGGTCTGGAGTGCATACACACACAATACATAGACATAAGCAAACCAGCATATTCATTCCTGTTAAATGAAAACCATGCAAACCTGCAATTTACTGTTGTTTGTTTTGTATTTTGTTTTCATTCCTGAAAAGTTCACTCTTTGGTGATAGGTTTTCATCTGACGGGAGTGTTATTTTTTAAGACAGACATGCAGGTCAACGTGCATTTGAGTTAAAGGGAATCTAATTTTCATGTGACATTCTAGTTCTGAAAATCATGAGGAATTCAGCAGTTCAGCAGCCTGACCTGGAGCAACTACTGTAGCAATAACCATGGTTTGCCTCTATGTGAATGACTGGTATCTTGTGTCGGTGACAAGACACCAGTCATTAGAATAAAAAGGCTTCTGAAAAAGTAGTCACCTAAAATAGAATGATACATAAATATGCAAAGTTTTTTTTGCTGTTTTTTCCAAAGCTGTAGACAAAAATGGCCATGTTTATGTCAGCCAGAAACAAATCATGGAGCTGCTCTATTGAGAGTGAATGAGGCTGGTTTGTGGACACAGTGACAGTAGTCAGCATTATTTCACAGGGTTATTAGCAAAATTTTCGGGTTCATATTTGTTAGCACTGCAATGAAATAAAACCTATTAGCATATGCAAGCTCAATTGAAGTCAGTCTTCAATTCATTGTCAGTGGAGCAGCTGCAGGTTTTGTCTCTCATTGACATCACAGACGAGAGCCTTCGTTTTCCGGATCCATCATTGACAGACAGATGGTCACATACACAGACTGATTTACTTTTACTTTGGCATTTGGCTAGTGCTGTTATCCAAACTGACTTGCAATGAATACAACTGTAAAATCTACTTAATCCGAGATTGTGAACAGAAGCAACCACTAGTAAGGAGTAACAGCGTCCTGCTAAGAGTCTATGTCACAAATATTCCTGTGACTCTAGAATGATCATGTGTGACAGAGAGGTGCTAAATACAGAAAGAAAAGCAAGGGACAAAAGATAAATAAAAAAAGACAATATATAACAGGTATTAATTAAACTGTCAAAGACAACAGGAATAGCAGATGTGAACTCAGATGTTTTGAGGTGGGTTTTTGCCTTGAAGATGCAGTGGAATAAAATGCACTGCACACGTGTCAGGCCGTCATGTTTAACACCTAGTTATAGAGTAATAGTCACATATCTGTATCTTGAGAAACATTAAGGCATGATGCAGCAAAATGCAAAACATATTGAGCCATTTACAGCAAATGACTGACAGATCCAGCATTGGACTGCAGGTTAGGTGGAATGCTGCATGTTGTGCTAGAAATTTGATGACAGTATTGACACAAGAGCCAGAACTACGAGGAAAACACATGAGGAGTGAGGTTTTCCATCAATCTACTCAATCTACAGTATTTTCTCACAGCATCAGTACATGCCATTACATATGTGTTACGTGTCTGTGATGATAACGACTGAATGTTGTATTTTTCTAAACAGTTATTGCAGCAAGGGAGTATTACAACATTTTTCATGTGACAATCACCACTCAGTCAAATCTGCTATAGTCCCTTCACTAAAGTGGGGGTACCTGTGGTGAAAAAATAGTTGAAAAAATAGGTGAAAAATAGTTTTGAACATTCAAATGGTTTTAAAAGTCTGAAGTGCGCTTGATTCAACTTTTCCAAGTATCTGAAATTTTGCAGTTATTTCATTCATGTCTGCCCAAAAGTAGCAAGCCACTGGAAACACACAAAGCACAATCAAAAAGCAATGCAGGCTCAAAGGGCAGGGACACAGGTGAGGCATCATCCACACAGCAAAAGCATCTGTGCTAGTAATGCTAGCAGCTAGAAATCTTTGGCTTGCAATAGTGGCCATGAGTGAAGGATGGAGAGGAGAGGAGAGGAGAGGAGAGGAGAGGAGAGGAGAGGAGAGGAGGAAGTAAGAGAAGAGAAGAGAAGAGAAGAGAAGAGAAGAGAAGAGACGAGAAGAGAAGAGAAGAGAAGAGAAGAGAAGAGAAGAGAAGAGAAGAGAAGAGAAGAGAAGAGAAGAGAAGAGAAGAGAAGGAAGAGAAGAGAAGAGAAGAGAAGAGAAGAGAAGACAAGAGAAGAGAAGAGAAGAGAAGAAGAGAAGAGGTATACCTCTGTTGTTCTATTCACCATCATCTAGAAGGGAAAGGGGGAGGGGGAGTGGCAGGGTAAGAGAATGCAAAGAATAGAGGGAGGAGGAGGAACAGGAGAGAATGGGGCGGTTAGTGCACCACAACAACAACAACAAAAACACCACCACTATGGCTGCACCAAGCTGTAGGATGGATATGTGGGTATGTGGCCAGAGATCATGAAAAGAACAGACAACCACACACAGGTACACACAACTGGATGGTGCAACTCTCCCTTACAGTCTGTATAGCTGTTGTTTGTTCTACATGCAGAATCTGTGGTAAATGTATCTGCATTATCTTTGCAACTAACAATGACATGAACAATTGCTATTTGCCCTAAGCAGCAATGAGAATTTACCTACAAAAATATTATTTTTTATCAAATATACAGTATACAGTAAACACTTGTAAACACATGCTCTGGTACTTTAATACTTTCTGATTATGTACCACCAAAAAGCACCATCGAGTTCACAATGAAAAAACACAACGGCACAAAATGCCAACTACACCAAAACGGGACTGAACAAAAACACTCTGTGACTGCAGGGGATGATGGGTACTGTAGTCCGGCCCGCCCTACAGGAAGTGAGTTCAGGTGGTGTACCTTGGACTCCACGTCAGCGTTGTGGTCGTTCTGGAGGAGGAGGGCGGCGGCCTTGGTGTCGTCTTTCCGCGCGGCGATGTGGAGCGCTGGGAGGCGGACCTTCCCCTTGGTGTCGTTTTCCAACAGGAGGGAAACCACCTGGTCGTGGCCCTGCTGTAACGCCACCGCCAGAGGAGTGAAACCATCCTAAAGACCAGGGGAAATAGAAGAGAGCGTCACTGGCTTTACTGGTATTGCTGGAACTGGTAGTGGGTTGTGCTGTAAATACACAAGGGCATTCTGGGTACTTGCAGGGTAGCTGCTGGTAACAACCAACTCACTAGCTGATATACCAACAGCTAAATAATAGCTAGCATTTCCAAAATATATTTTTTCTGTATGTCAGGAACAACATTTGGATTCAAATTCTTATATAATTCTTCTTATCGTTTTTTATAATACTCTATGATTTATTTAGTCTACTTAAATCTAGCTAGCTAAAATTTCGCAGCTACTGTAATATTAGTCTAAGTCTTAAGTCTAAGTCTCTTATAGCTTTATCATTGTTGTAATTACCAATACTGCAATGTCTTTCTCATTCACACGCACTTGCGCACACACACACACACACACACACATATAAAACCACTTATGCACACACACACACCCAAAGACACAAAACCATGCATGCATACACACACACACACACAGACACACACTCCCTAATTCAGTGTGTGTTTTGCCAATAGAGAGAATAATCTGCTTTTAATGAACA
This sequence comes from Centroberyx affinis, assembly GCF_046629955.1. Taxonomy (NCBI): domain Eukaryota; kingdom Metazoa; phylum Chordata; class Actinopteri; order Beryciformes; family Berycidae; genus Centroberyx; species Centroberyx affinis. The sequence continues at coordinate 95,320 of NW_027279208.1, forward strand.
ACGGCTTGTTGATAGTTTCTCTCATTCACTAAAAACCATGACAGTTCATTATAGCGGAAGCATGCATTTTCTTTTCAGAACAATGAAATGTGGCAAGAATCTACAAAGTCATTAAATTATTCTTATTATAGTTGCTGAATATCAGAAGACCATCTTAATAGTCTGACATTCTGTTTAGTTCTTGACGTCAACTGTCACTATCACAACAAAAAGCACAAGGAATTTTAATAACCATTTAGCATTTTAGACATTTACTGTAGCTAATGCTCTAAAGATACTTTGAGTGAGCAGGCAGGAGCTCAAGGACACATCGACAGTCGAAATTTGACTGTTGATGGCTATAATGGCTGTGATCTTCCTCTCTGTTACAGGATGGTCTCTCTCACCACTAGGCCACTCTGCTGTTCCATTATTTAGTTATTTATGGTATAAATCTGTTCTTGTTAGACGGCTTTTCTAATGCTTTACGGTGTCAAGCTACAGCTACACAGGTCGATGTTTTCACTGTTTTATCACAGTCTTTTAAATAAACCAGGGTGTGGACAAGACATAAGGAACCGCATACAAACACATACATGCATATGCCCACACAGACGTGCACACACACACACACACACAGAGTCAGTATAGTAAATAAGAGACACAGCAGAGGCTAGTAGCAGCAGTATGTATGAATCATCAAAGAAACGGGAGGAATTCTCACAAGTATAACAACACAAGGATTTGCGTATTTGTGTGTAGGTGTGAGTATGTGTGCAGGCGTGTGTGTGTGTTTACAGAGGAGGCCGACTGAGTGTCTGGGTAAAACCAACCCAGCATCACTACATCCAGACATCAAAGCACCACCTCCCTCTGAGACCGAAAGACCCTGTGGCCCACAAACACGTACACAAATGTGTGCAGGCGAGCACGTCTACACACACACACACACACACAAACAAACACGCCCATGCCAGCACTTCAACACAAACACATATCCATAAACAGATCCACACACGCATATGCAGACACTTGCGCAAACATATACACGCGCCCACATCCACAGACAGATACACACACACAGACACACACACAAGAAATTTCCAAAGTCCTAATCCATCCCAAAGCTCTACCCTCCTGTTTCATCTGACTCATTATGGATTCAGCCTAATGTCCTAAAAATACTCAGAGAGAGCAACAGCAGCAAACAGAAAGACGATAAAAGAAGTTTCTTTTTGATCTATACCTTCAAGGTTGAAAACACACGATGACACAGCATTATTTAGCTTCACTAATAATAGTAATACATTAAAAACAGACAAATTACAAGTACAGAAGACTGTAAGATAGCAGATAGATGTGTATGACCAGGTATCTTCATGTTAATGGGACTATACAAGTATGTCATAATTTAAAAACAAAAACCAAATCTCATGCAACAGCCATTAAAGTCATACATGCTTGCTGCACTCCTCTTGCACCTTAGCTCCAAACTCAAGAGGTAAAGAAGTATGAAGTGGATATTAATGCAGAATAGATACATGGTTGGGAGAGGGAGTTCTATAATATCTGCCACTGTGGTATGCTCATGGACAAAAATACATACATTATTTCATGGTCAAATACCCAGTACATGCATTACAAGAGAAAAAAAATCATCTGCAGGCAGAAAAGATAATAAAACACAAGACATTTCTCCTCATGGTCTACAGACTGTGTGTTTCTGCCAAGGAGGCTATGCTGAAATGGTTAAGTATGAATTATTTAACACTGGGAGTTGCTTCAAACATAGATATATATTTCCCCCACATGAATAATTCATTCCATCTCCCACCAGAGGAGGAGAAGGGGGAGAAAGAGAGCGAAGGAGAAAGACGGAGGAAGAGATGAGGAGGGCAAAGGGGGTAGGGAGGAGAAGGAGGGGAGGGAGAGACAGAGACAGAGACAGACGAAGGGTAGAATGATGGGGGGTAGAGAGGGAGACAGAGAGATGAAAGGAAAGATGAAGAGGGGAGACTAAAGATAAGCAGGGAGGGCGCAGAGCTGAGGAGAAGTGAGGAGGAAGGAGGAGGAAGAGCTGCTATGGAGTTATGTTTGTGAATTCTCAAGGTCAGACTCCTCCAGAACCTATTATACTACACATTCCTCCAATATATGAATAGAGAAATACAGTAGATGCAGCTTCTGTACTGTAGCTTGATC
>NW_027279208.1:102500-130885 GCF_046629955.1 Centroberyx affinis
CTCTACCTCTGTACCAGTGCTCCCCTAATATTGAAAGTCTGAGTGGACCAGATGGGGAGCTTGTGGGCGCTGACACTTAATTTAATTAGCATCGCTGTCAATGGGGAATTTTAGTGTCACATGATCTGTGGAATTACATTACGATTGGTTTAACTGAAGAGTTTTAGTGTCATAGACTAAATGCTTTTTCAAGGAATTACATTAGGATTGGTTTCACTGAAGATTTTGTGTCACATGCACTAAATACTGTTTTAAGGATTTTCAATAATATTTGCATCATGGGTAGTTTTAATGCCACAATTTAAATGCTGTTTCATAGCATTCATATTGGTTTGAGTGGAGAGTTTCAGTGTCACATGATTTAAATATGGTTTCCGAGGCCTGTCCACTCAGCCAAGAAACATTTGTGTGGGAAACATTGATGTGCAATCTATTGGACACCTGGCAGTGAGTTTCCTTCCACTAAATCACTTAATAACCTTCTGCTAACACATAGCCATTCATCTCCTTTAGTGCTGCTTTAGCAATGTGACTTTGTGAAGGTGCTGAAGCAGCAAAGCATGTGTGTGTACTGTATGTACGTATGTGTGTGCTTGTGTTTGTGTGTGTGTGCATCAGCACACCCTCACACGTTTTGATTGAGGATAAGAAGCAGTCTTTTCCTTTCTTTTGTCTTTTGTCCAATCAGAGCTGTTCCTGGGCGGGACATACCTTGGTAGCTGCGTCGACATTGGCTCCCTGCTTGATGAGCTCAGCCACCACCTCCACATGGCCCTCCTTGGAGGCCAGATGGAGAGCATTCAGACCGTTCTGGAGAGAGGGAGGGAGGGAGAGAGAGAGAGAGAGAGAGAGAGAGAGAGAGAGAGAGAGAGAGAGAGAGAGAGAGAGAGAGAGAGAGAGAGAGAGAGAGAGATTAGTTATCAAAATCAAGAAAAGAAGAGAGATAAAACACACTGTATATAGTATATAATTTCTAATAAAATTCTATTCTACACTTGCTGCAAGGTGGTAGAGCTACATAGCTACAGATGTTGATGACTATGCTTTCTTTGAATAACTAAGGGTTCGGTTTGAGTCTGTTGAATTCAATTCAATTCTATAGTGCTGTGAAAGATTTTTGTGAAAAATCACATTTTTGCATAGAAATCACTGAATATTATCAGATCTTCAACCCAAGCCTACAGCACTGCATAAAAAGCATCCTGACTGAACAAACAGCATACCTTTGGAAATTAATTAATTTATTATAGTGACAATCCACAACATTTTCATTTCAATAAATAACAAAATAGTGATTCTTCATGAAGGTTTTTGCATTTGCTGTTCTAAACAACTGAGTCTTTCCCAGGAAAAATCCTATAGCACACAGGAAGTGATGCATTTAATGTTGCCGGCAGAGCAACAGAAGAAGAACACCATGGCTGAACAGACAAAGTAAAGAGCGGTACTGTATCTACAGGGCGACACTGTTTGATTGCCAAATGAACTCTGGTAAGTGCAGTGCAAAAACACCACAGCAATCACCAAAGATGGAGACAAAACCAAAGAACAAGGTTCTTGCAGATTACCACTTCAAACAAAGTTATGCAACACCCAATGCCCATGTGTGAAAAAGTAATCCCCTCCTTCACACTCAATGATTGGTTACACAAGTAAATGATCAGTATCTCACAGTGCAATGGAGAAATTATGGACCCCTCTTCCTTGCAGAACTGATTCAACTCAGGAACATTTGTGGGTTTCAAGCAAGAACTGTTTGTTTTGGGTCCTGCTGCAACATTGCAATGGAGTTTTGATCTAGACTTTGACATGAAAAAAAAATGACATTTCTTGTTCTTCAACCATTCTGATGTAGACTTGCTTGTATGTTTTGGATCATTGTTTTGACTCATCTGATCTTCAGCTTCAGGTCAGATGGTAGGCTGACATTAGGGCTGCATGATTAATAGAATTGAAATTGAAACTGTGATTTGAACATGTACGATATCTTAACTGCATGAGGCTGCAATTTTGTGTGTTCTCTTAGCTGTCAGTTAGTAAGCTCACCTGGTTGCAGATGTTGATGTCCACCCCATTCTTCAGGTAGTCCAGAGCTTTCTCCAGGTTCCCCGCCCTCGCTGCCCGCAGATAGCTGGCATTTACATCAGTCTGCAGAAAGAGAGAAACGGAGAGAATGGTTATGGGCTGATGAGAAAGGTTGCTATAGGTCTACACAAAAACCTAGGAAACCTAGGATACACAGATTAATATGAAATGTGGTGGCGAAAAACAGTGACAGTTCTTCCAAAACCTATACGAAATTCACAAAGTGGAAATCAAAGTATACACCTAAAACGTGAACAGTGTGCTGGCTTGTAGTGGAATGCACACAAATTACATATTTAAGCACTTTTTTGGTGAAAAATGTGTTATCTTCTTACTTCAACACAAAGGGAACAGCTTGGTTGGTTTCTTCCTGGCAAACACAAGGGGCATAACTTTAAGTGTTTCACTTAATGATATTGGTTTGGTGGAGTGTCTGCCAGGCCATTTGATATTATGGAGATACAGAAAGATACTGCAGCATTCCCAATGCTGTACATTAGTAAGAGGCTACTAGCTATGTTATACTTCATAGTTTTCCCTATGAATCCCTGCAATGAAAGATAAGCTGACTAAACCCTGGGGGCATGTGTGTTAAGAGCTGTTAAAATAGGGTAAATTGTGTTGGGCAAGCCCTCAAAGAGCCCACAAAAGTAGAATACCATGAAATTGAAATTTGTAGTTTGTAGGTCTGAGGGAGAAAGAAATCAATTGAATACTCCACTGTGTCTCCAACCTGTCTGTTTAGCCAAACTGCACTAAACCATGCCAAGGATAAATAACCTGCAATAGTGCCAGAACCAAGCCTATAGCCAAGGGCTTTAGTATATTGGTTTGATAAGAGTGTCTGTTTGGAACCGATGTGTTTTTCACATAATGCAGATAGACTAAAGTATCATTAAGCTACAATGCAAAATGCATCAAAATATTAAGAGGTAGAAAAATAGTAGAGAGAGGCTGGGTTTAGTTCACTGAACCCATTCAGTTAATTCAGCTAGTGTATCTTCTTCAAAACTTAAAACTGCAGAAATGAAGATCAGGTCCAGCCTATTAAGAAATACTTCAGAATGTAATTGACAAATGCCATGCAGTTTGTCTTCATGTTTTGAACGAACTGAATGGACAGTGAACTGATCCCAGAGCTGAAGGGGACACATAAGGGTAATTGGACCAAAGAACCAACTGCTGGTCGGTGTCTGCATCCAATATTATTTCACGTAAGTGTTCATACACACTGTTGCATTTTGGGGCAAGGCAGTGCATTTGGGACAACCACACACATACAGCCACACACATACACATCAGAAACAGCGATTGAGCACCAAGTGTCTTGCTCGGGGCTACAGAAAAAAGGCTATGACTGTGCACATGGCAACAACAGGAACAAAGCGATTTGAAGTTAACCTGTCACAACTGGTATTTATTGACTTCATATCGCAGAAGAACGCAAACATGTACCAAGTGTTGAGATAGAGAGCAGATGAAAGCTGCATTTCACGACAGGGCACTAAATATGCTGTGTGTGCACGTGTGTTTGTGTGCGTCTGTGTGTGTGTGAAGATTTCAGGGTGTGGCTGAGCCCTGTGGGAGTGGGTTAATGCCAGGGGTTTGTAGAAGGGAGAGAGAGAGAGAGAGAAAGAGAGAGTATGTATCAGTGGAGGAGTGGGGTGGGGAAGCAGGTGGGTAGAGAGAGAATACGGGTTAGAAAGAAGGGAGAAGGGTGGAAAATAGGCGAGAGACAAACAGACAGAGAAACAGACAGGCAGGCGGACAGACAGGCCGGGTGTGTCTCAGATTTCATTGCAGTGCTGTAGTATAGTTTGCCACACCCTTGTAGTCATACATACTGTACACAGGATAAGCATTCTCCAGTTACTCTTTGCTTGTGTGCATATTGACCCAAGATGTTCTCGTGCACACACACACACACACACACACACACACACACACAACATTGTAATGTTAGCAACAGACTATAGAATAGTATCAGAGGTAACCTGCTAGTTAAAATTTTCAATTCCTGCCTTGTTGGCTAGAAATTGTCTTGTGTTCCAGAAAGTCTTACCATGCTCACTGCACCATAATGTTTGTTATTGTAGACAGATTACTAACTAAAGCTGAGCGCTGAGCTCATTTCCCACTAACTGAATGGAGCTTATCTGAGTTCACCATCTCACACACACACACACACACACACACACACACACACACACACACACACAGATTTAGGGTGTGTTTTCGGTGTCAGCATCAATTCCCTAGGGCAGAGAGTAGAGGCTTATACCGGATGCCAGGCAGGGGCCATGACATCACACACACACACACACACACACACACACATACACACACACACACACACACATACACAAACATTCTGAAATGAAATGGGGTAGTTGTGAAATTGTGCCACCTTTAAGTTGTTGTATACAAACAAAATAATCTATTTTACTCAGCCACCCAGGTAGAAAATTGAATATGATTGCTAGGATTTTTTTTTTCCTTTTTTTTTTATTACCTCATCATCATCATCATCATCATCATCATCGCCTTGTTATTCATCATGAAATCCACCAATGTGGAGGAAAAAGGAGCTCAGAAATTCAGTACAAAGAACAAGATGGAGGAGCTTGTTTACATCAGTTAATTGGTACATCTTCAAAGGGCAAAGCAAAATTGCTTAATAATAGAATACAGTGGAAAGTGGAGGAAAGTGAGAGGAGAAGGCATGTGATTAAGGTTGTGAACCCCAGCACTCTGGGCATTAGCTCATTTTAAATCCTAAGTCCTCAGTTCTGATTGGCTGAGGCATGTCGGGTGCCACTGTAAAATGCCTGATAAACAAACACCTCTGACTGCATACTAGCACACACCTAGCACACCCTAACACAATTTAAATATTAATGCACAAACCCAAAAACACCACTTATATGGTAACTATGCATTGCTTAGCAACCACATTCTTAGCTTGCTGTTCAAGAATGATATAACTTATTGGAAGATAAATGGTGGAAAATAAATGGAATATAAATTATTATATTTAATAATGCTATATATGCTGTTTTATAAAGGCAATAACATGACCACAAGAGTCTGTGCTGTGCAGTGATTTTAGAACAGCTAAGAGGCATTTGTAAGGCACAATGCCAAGCCTTTAAATTTTAATGTGGCACCAACCTGGCCTGCTCATAATTCAGAGATTCTTTTAATTTATTCAGAGCATCACCCTGTCAACCCTGTCATATAGTTCAGAGCGACACTAGGCACTCTGGCCAAGAAGTACTGTAAGTACTGTAGGCCCAGCAGAGCCTTCCACTGTTTACAACGGTTGTGTAAACTTGACACCAAGGTGGCTGCCACTGTGCAATGATGAAAATAAGTCTTTGACAGACCACAACTTGCCACAGCCTTTATATTTACACTGCCTGACAGACTATCAGGTTGAAGATGTAACTGACAAGATATTTGTGTCATTGTTTCATCTTTGCCTTGTCACAGCTGATATCTGAGCAGTTCATGAATTATTCTGATTTTGGATTTTGTTCTGAAGGATTGGTAGGGTTGTCTTCTTTAAACTTGTAAAGATGTGAAACATTGACATCCAGTACAGTATATGTTCGACTGAGAGGATAGGAAGGGGAACACTGCAAGACTAGGAGCAAACTGATTCACATGTACAGTCTGGTTTCTTTAACTATAGGTTGAGACGCAAAAGAGGTGTGCCTACAGATATTCTGGTAGGTTCCCACATGACAACAGTACCAATATATTCCTAAACCTGACTAAATCCTTGTTTGGTTTCCAGGCTAGAGAGAGAGAGAGAGAGAGAGAGAGAGAGAGAGAGAGAGAGAGAGAGAGAGAGAGAGAGAGAGAGAGAGAGAGAGAGAGAGAGAGAGAGAGAGAGAGAGAGAGAGAAGCTGTTGAGTGACAGTATACATACAGGCATGTACACACACACACACACACACACACACACACAAACACACAGAGTACATAGCATAGGAATGTTACTGATAAGAGCCCATGGGAGAAGACTATGAACTAGAGACTACAGAATTAGAATGAATAGAAATGGATTCCCCATTCAAATCAATCTTCTTGAATAGTCCTTTGGTCATTCTGTTTAAGATGGCCAACACAATTTATTACCATTTAATGCCATTGCCATGGAAAAGAACATTGAGAAAGTGCAGAGACTTTGAATACAATACTCATTTTCCATAACATTACCAAAATTCTTTGGCAGCTATTGTAGGGTATATTGCATTTTTACATATACATTATAACAATACTCCATAATGCCCCATTCTGTCTATACTTTTTCTATGATTACTACATACCAGAGAAAATGCACAGCAAGATCAAAATGACTGATTAAATGCCCTTTAAAGGAAAATGGCACCTGAAGTTAGCCTGGTTCCAGACTCCTGAAACTTGTCCCACCCACTCTTCAGATTTAGTCGAGCGTCTGGTTTTTGTGCAATGCTTTTTTATCGCCGTTTCGGCATAATAATATTTGTTGAAATCACCCCCTTAACCAACATATTGTCTTTGAGTCGGTCTTTAAGTTGGTAAATACGTCCAGCATCAGTGTCACTGAAAATAACGCCAGAGCAGATGGATACGTCAGTCACTAGTGATTTGTTAGGGGACAATCACCCCCCCCCACACACACACACACACACACAGAAAATGGCTAACAAGGAGGCAATCTCTGGCTGAATAATGGAGTGGTAATGATATGGCCATTCAGTCTGAATATCAGGCTAACCCGAAGTCATTATTTTAACTGCAGTTCCGTCTTGATCTTCTTCTTACAGTGGGCAGATCCCTCCTCTCTTAATCTTCTTTTGCTGGGACAGAAGGGATGGGAGTTGCAGGAATAGAGGACATTTCTCTCTAGGCTAGCAGGGAAATGCAGTGGCACCCATGTAAAAGTCACCGCTCAGAAGGTGTCACAGCACTGCTCAGAACTGGCAGACAATTTGCAATTGACGGCACTTTAAAGTACTTTGGAAAGTATGTGGAGGTGATCGTTGCCTAGTTTGCACTATCAGTAATTGCTGAACAAGTGTATAGTGAAACAAAATATATCAACTAGTGGAGCGTGTGACTCTCAACACGAAAGCAGAATGTGCGTTGTCACATGCCTAACTGCGTACTCCCTGACACACACTTCAATTTGCTGAACGCCTGTACTGCTGATGACTGTCGCTACAATATGTGGGCTTCATTGTCTCATAACAAACTCAAGTGGATTTTCTGACGTACACATACACAGTGTTTCCCATATAATACTAATATTCAGGCTGCCCGCAAGGTTAATATTTGTTTTGGAATCATTTTACGTGCTGTAATGCGTGGAGCTGGTGGTTCTCACCAATGTAGTTTTCAAACAATCAGGATTTAATGCTGCCAAGTCCTGTAAGTTTCTCAGTGAACTACAATGACCATAATTCATTGCAGTTATGACGCAGCGCATCTGTGCTCCTGTGTGTCTGTGCTGACACAAACTGAATGGAGAGACAGTCTGAAACGTAGCCTCGATAATCAGATGGAAGTATAACAATCAGCTAATGTTGCAATGCCATTAGCTTAGACTAGATTTAGAGACCTAAGTGCTTGAGAAAATATGAATTACTGGGCTCGCTGAATGAAACGTCAATAACAAGTCGTCAATAACCCGCCCCCTTCTCCCGACACCGCCGATGTAAACTGACAGTCTGTGGGAAACACTGCATACACACGTACACAAATACACTCACATACACACACGCACACACATACACACATATAAACAAACAACACTGACCAGACACAACTCTATTCCTTCTAAAATTTGAAATGATTAAATATGTTTGTGTTTGTTTTCATGATTAACTACTCAGAATAACAAATGTTTACTATTTCCACAACACTTTGCCAAAGCCCCATGATTCCATGGTATTCAGCATTATGTCTAACTCTTTTTTAAACCCTGATTCCATGATCAGGCCCTGCATTTATACTGCAGGATTTTCCAAACAGCTTCTCTTGGCTAGTGGAGCCTAAGCGCGGCAGCAATGCATCAAGCAGGGCTACATCTGTATACTGTAGCTAACACAACTGATTTGAACTAGGTTGCCCAAAACAGTAACAAAAATCCTGTGAATGGTAAATTCTCCCTGGCATTCACTGCTACACAGATATTGGAGAAAAGGTCCAGCTGGGATTTGCTTGTTCATTAAATACAGTGAGAGCCATTATAGAGCCAGCTCTCAACAAATTTGTCATCAGTACAGCACCCACATAACAAATGAGACACGTAACGGCATCAAAATACTAAAAGTATATAGCATGAATATACAAGCTATTAAGAAATTACTCTTATTTCAATCTACATCTTGGTTTTATTTGGAGGGGAATCAATTGTAATCCTGCAGTGGATCATACACAGGATTAGAATGGATAAAAAGCCTGCCTAAAAATGGTGCACCGCCGTGCCCTTGCCTACCTGGGACTGAGTCATTTAACTTTAACTGGCTGCCATATGAAGTCTATGGGATCATACCTGCCATGCTGTTCACCCCGCCACCATCAGCTTGTACTGTATTCATTACCATGCCAACACCAGGCACTTGCCACCTTGGTTGGTGTGAGCCGGGAATGCAGTTGTCACTATGCTCCGATTACCACACTATTTTTGTGTCCACATTACATTTATAGTTGTATACTAACTACCAAACAGTTAAGTGTTTTTAAAAAAATGTGGGTAGGATTTGAGATTCGGGGACAATTAGAACATGTGGAAAAGTACTTTCATTAGATTTAGTCCCAATTAGGCCCTTCTAAAGAATGTTATAAGTCAAGATATAAAATCCAACTCCAATCCAATTTAGTATACTGTGCTGTGACTAATTTACCCGACTCAATCTGTATTGTACCTGTCCTGATACAGTAACCCCCACCTATCTGGCACTCGTTGCAGGTCAGACAAACAAACAAACAAACAAACAAAAATCTGCTCATTTGCAAATTCCCGGGTCGGATACATACCTCCTGCCTGGGTCCTGTGGTAAACCAGAGATGTGCTAGTCAGCAAAGAAAGGGTAAATCTCACCAAGTCAAGGCAGATTTTGGGGGATTTACAAGGGCTCATGAAGGGCTATCTTTCCACGTCTAAATTCACTGGCATATATAAATCAGCAGTTTCTGCCCCTCTCTCTCCTTCTCTACCTCTAGTTCTTATTATTATCTCTCCCCTTTGCTCTTTTATCCCTCTTTCCCGCTCTGTCACACTCTCACACACATCACACATAAACACAAACACACATAGAGCATGCGCCACTATCCAAGGTCAGGTGTTTCCATTCATGAGTCTACTGATCTACAACATGCAACTGTATCCATAGAACGCAGTAAGAGTATAGACTGAATAGACTGTAATTAACATGAATTAGATTATCTAAAATCAGAGTAAAGCACTTATGCATACAAACGAACACACAGGCACACACAGGCACACACACACACACACACCACACTGCAGCAGAGTGGTGCAGTCGGGCAGAGTTGCAACTGCTACCCGTCCCATCAACGACCCCCCCCACCATAACCGTCCCACCTCATCCAACAATGTCCCATCTCTGGACCGCTGACCACGGCAACATCACTAAATCCTACCGGCAAACACTATAAAATCCACAGTCATGTTAGCATCGCAGTGAAGGAGTCTGGCTACAGTCAGTGTTCTGAATGAAGGACAGTACAGTACAAGACTTACTTCTGCTAGATAGTCGGCTGCCTCCTCCACTGCCATGTTTCTCAGCCTGCAGCTGAAAGTGTGAAACCTGAGCACTCAATTACTGTAGCTAGCCCTAGCCTGGAAGCTGGGGAGGGGTGGGAGGGTGGGAGAGGGTGGGGGGGGAGTTACAGAGAGAGAGAGAGAGAGGGGGAGAAAGAGAGTTAGAGACAGGAAGGGGGGGGGGTGTCTGTGTGAGAAAGAAAGAGAGGGAGGGAGACAGGGTTAGGGAAAGACAGAGAGTTGAAGAGTGTGTTTGTGTTTGTGTTTGTGTGTGTGTGTGTGTGTGTGTGTGTGTGAGCGCACGCGTGAGACAGAGAGAGAGACACAGAGTCAGAGAGAGAGAGCTAGGGGCATTATGTCACAGCTAAAAATACCTGGCATGGAGAGAGAGAGTCCAGAGCTCGGAGGGGGGCACAGGAAGAGTTCCTGCGTTAATCTCAAACCAAGCCTCTCTGGAGCAACAAGGGATCAGAGGACAACTACTCTGAGTGTGCATGTGTCTGTATGTGTGTATGTGTGTGTGTGTGCGCGTGAGTGAGTGAGAGTCACTCGTTAACTGTATAAATAAAGTGAAGACTTCTTGTCACAGCAGCAAAGCTCCTTTTAATTTTCCAACAGTCTTATTCATGTCCATAAAGGTAAACCTGTAATCTCAGGCTGTGTTGAAGCGCTCATTCCTGCTCAAAACTCAACAAGAGAATCTAAATGTAATTTACACTGCAAAGTTGCCTAAGCAAAACATGAATAAAAATGGGAAAGTCACATATTGTATATTTATGAAACTTTCTAGAGACAAAATTAAGTCATAGCTCACCTGCATCGTATAGGGTGTGTGCTTTTGGCAAACACAATAAGAGTTGCCAATTCTGTTTTTGATAACTTTCTATTTTTACAGTAGGTGATTAAATAACATTACATTAAAAAAAGTACATCCCTAATTGTGTGTGTGTGTTTTTTTTTCCTCCACCAATAGGACAAGATTCTCTAACACAATGCATATTTAGGGGGTCTCTGCCGGACTTACCATATTAGACTCAGCCATCTCCTAGTTCCTTAGGGTTGGGCAGGGGGAGAACCCACTGCACCCAAAATAGACTCCAGCCAGACTCTCTGGTTGACTGCTTGGTTGTCAAAGAGCTCAGAGCTCTACACACACGTAACCCTACAACAAGGTGTCACACACGTAACATTGTTGTAGGGTTGAATGCCGGTGCGCATGTGTATACACACACACACACACCCACACACACACACACACCCACACCCAGGGTCTGAAATCTGTCCCTGTGCACATCCCATTGTCTTCTAGCTTATCATATCGTTCCGTTAGCAGAGCCAGTTAGCCAGTGCAGCGAGAGCCAGGGTTATTCAAACACACACACACATACACACAAACAAGCACGTGCACACACACAGTGCCAATCACCCATGAGGCCTCGGGGCCCAGAGTCCAGCAGGCAGATTAGCAGGATTTGGATGCTTCCTCAGGTATTAAAGGGGCACACAGCATCAGCAAACAAGTTGGAAAGCAACCCAGTCAGTAACTCAGTCAGAAAATGAGCTACTCAGTGAGAAAATCAGAAAGTTAGCATGTAAGTAAGCTGGTCAGAAAGTTAACTAATCAGTAAGCAAGTTAGAATGTTAGGTCGTCAGTATGCCAGAGGTTTATCCAGTCAGTACAGGCAGTCAGTAACACTGCCAGAAATTCAATCAGTTAGTCAGCCAATTAGGTGATCAAGCAATCGTCATCACAGTCTTGGAATGAAGTCTCTCTGCACTGCTGAGCGACTGGCTGTTCTGACAACACCGCTGTTCTAGCACACCACACACACACACACACACACACACACACACACACACACACACACACACACACACACACACACACACACACACACACACACACACACACACACACAGACAGAGAGAGTGAAGTCAGCCTAATCAACTGAATGAATGCAGTTCACCATAACTCAATCTGATATTTAGAAATGGCCCTCTCCCATTAAAAGTGTCCATAGTACATCTAGGTGAACCTAATTGTTCAGAGTATCAGATCCAAATTATGTGGAAAGCTGTTAAAAGGAAAAAAAATATTTTGCATCATCTCTATATTGAGCTTTTCTCAACTACAGTAGCCTATATTGAATCACTGTATTAAGCTAGAAAGCATGGTGATTCTCTTATTGATTTCACCAGTAAATTCAAACCCAGTTAATGAAGTGTAGGTTATTGACTTCAACTTGCTGTTCTACTGTATGTGACAAAGATTTAGCTCTTGGTTGGTATACCACTACAATATAGAATATATGCGAATGGAACTGAACTCAACATTGCTGACCTGTCTTTCTACCCATGTGGTTTACTTATTTGATGATGGAAATGTGGGACTTTCCTTGGTAAGAGAGGTTAGTTGAAAATTACACAACAAACTAAGGGAAAGACTGTTTAGAAATAAACTGTTTGCAGTATATAGGAGGTGCTAACAATGACTGGCTTGAGAGAGAGACAGAGAAAGAAAGAGAGAGAGAGAGAGAGAGAGAGAGAGAGAGAGAGAGAGAGAGAGAGAGAGAGAGAGAGAGAGATAACAAAACTGGCCAGGGAGAGAATAAACATTGAGTTACTCACTTGAGAAAATACTGGGAATATACTGTGTTGCAACATGCAGGGGTGCACTCTCTAATATAAAAGGAGTAAAGATCTGCTTATTCTGGCAACTCATCTGGCATATGAACACCTCTCTTACCGGTAAGTTCATACATGTTTACCATCATACTTTAAACTGCTATTATACAGCACTATTGAAAAATGCATGCAGCTGAGAAAAATATCACCAGTTTGTTTAATTTTAGTCTGCAGTAAATACAGGCTTTTAGGAGACAGCTGAAACTGAATTACTTTTCTGTATTTCCTGAATTATTTTTTTTCTCTTTTCAGGTTATCCATACTGCCTCTTCATCATAAAATACTTGGAACAATCAACCACTGATAAAAGAATGATGGTATGTAACAAAGAAGTGAGTGAAACAACGCTGACTCTTTTTTTTTTTTTTATGCGTTGACTTATCCACTACAGTAAGAAAATCACCCAGCTTCTTCCTGGTATGTGGATGTACAGTGCACCAGCCTCCAGTTGGTTGATACTTGTTTGACTTCTGGTGTACAAGCCACACTGTATTTCCCTCAGGCAGGGCTCTTGGGGCCAACACAGTGCATACTGTAATTCCCCTAAGCAGTGCGCATAGCAAAAAGCATTACATATGAAAAAACCACACAGAGCCTGCTGCTCCTGAGCCTGTAATAAGCTAAACACGGAATCCTATTTAGGCACGCAGCTCTGTCCTAACACAGTCCATATTCACATTACCTGCTCTTGGATGAGGTCAGATCTACAATCAGGAAAGGAAATTTTATGAGCCTTATTTTGTCCAGTCCAGGTTGGTGTGAAATTATCTTTACTATCCATAATTTGAATTGGCCAAAAGAGATGCTGTGGGGATAGTAAGACTACTCTTAGACCAAAGAACAATCTGTGTACAATATGAGGGAAGAAATCATCAAGTTCCATCCGTCCCATTTTCTCCTTTGAAATCAGAGAGGACAACGATTTAAAGTATCACCATAGTAGGAATACAGACCAGAGTCTAATACAGGACATGATTACTCATCACCAGAAAGTCCCTGGGTCAAACTTTATTTGGATAGTCCAATGTTGCCACTTGTCCTGTCTAAGTGCCCTTGAGCAAGACACTGACTCCCTACCTTCTCACGCATTGTAAGTTGTTAAGGATATGAGCATCAGTGAAATACAAAATTTTGACATGCCTACTAATAGGACATGAGACTTAAAGGTACACAGATCAGTATCTCTGTTATATTTGCCAAATATGCCATGAAGAAGTGACTGTAAACTTTGAATTATTTCTGTTCCAAGTTTTATATTTAATGGTTTGGATTGAAATTTAAAGCTTGCATAAATTCATCTACTCTACAGATTGTAGACTGACATTCAGTATGTACTATAAACATCTGTAGGGTTGGAATGCTAGAACTTTGTTACCAAAATCACATCCTTATTGCTTGTCAGAAGGAAGCAGATTTGTTTTTTGTATGATCTATTTTGAGGAAAAGCTTTTTTCCTCAAAATATAAATAATCTTGATATACACAGGCCTTGATTTGGATCTCATGGAACATATACAGTATCTTAGTCCTAGACTGTTTGTACTGCCCAAGTGACATTGCCTGCCAAATGTTAGTACGGCAATCTGGAATCTGTAGGCTACAGTGGAGTGCAGCATATTGTACATACGCCATGTTGTACATAAGATTGATAAACATGTTGTTCACCAATAAGCTACTTAGTCATATCCAATTTTTCTCTTTACAAACTTTATCTTTGACAGAAATCCTTTAATTTTCTCTTTTTCTATATTTGCTACAGCTCAGAGTTCTTCTAGCAGTGCTGCTGCCAGTAGCAGCTTATCAGTCCCCTCTACCCATCGACTGTAGCGACATCTACAGAGCAGGTTCAGGTCAGGATGGAGTGTACACCATCTACCCAGCAGGGCCCACTTCTCCTGTCCAGGTTTACTGTGACATGAGCAACGATGGCGACGATACTGCGGAAAAATGGACGGTAAGAGTTGAACCTTCTTTAGCTAAACCTCAGACAGAAGTACATTAATCAGTTCAGATCTAGACAAGAAAGGCCAAGCAACACATTTTCCTTGCCAAAAATGAGGAAATGTGGTTTCTGCAGGACCAGCACTGGGACCAGAATTCTTTTTTCCCCATGTCATTCCCTGAGTTGATAAGTGATGAGTTTGCGTCTTCAAAGTGTGCAGACTTCACTCAGACATTTCAAGTAGCTGCTCTACCGAATGGGTATTCTGAATAAAAATATAGCTGTATGCAAGAATAGGAAAATGTTGAAAGTGTCTGGGATTGATTTAATTCAAAGTTAATTTAAAGCTTTTAAACCTAGCCTAATTTACAATTTACAATTTAACTGTAAAGACTGTGTCAGAATGCATAGTAATGCGTGTTCCATATTTTGAATAACCTTTACTCTGGGATTGTTTCATGAATTAGGAATCTACAGTAAGAAATGTGGGGAAATACACCTTTTCTGTTTTCTTTCTTGGTTTCAAACTGTTTGTTCCCTTTTCTCTGTCTCTCATCTATCTAAAAACAAGGTCATTCAGAGGAGACAAGATGGCTCAGTGAACTTCTACAGGAAGTGGGATCAGTACAAAACTGGTTTTGGCAGTGCTGCTGGAGAGTACTGGCTGGGTATGACAGAAATTGCTTATTTACTGTAGGCTATACCAGAGAAAAAAAACTAGGCTACAACTTTCGAATATTCTATTAACCATCTTTGAAATTTATATCTGCTGTCAACAATTATTTAATTTACTAACCTGTCTGACCATCTCATCTAGAGTGCTCTAAATTGAACAGTTCACAAAGATCTGTCAGTTTCTAAAATACTATAGCATTTTATCACTTGACAGATTTACCGAACTCAAGTTTTATTTGGGAGGCTAGTTAAGGATCTAATGGGTCGTGGGAAGATTACAATAGGTCCACTATTCTAAACAATTTAAATGGGTTCATTATTCTGAAGAAACAGCTAATGTTTTCCTAGAAAATTATTATTTTGTATCTGACATTATGCTGTCCTACCAATCCCAAGCCCTTTCAATGTAAAATAGTCTGAATAAAACACCAGAGGCCACTGTGTTAGTAGCCACAAAATGGGGAAATTTAGCTGGATGACTGTCCATCCCACAAAATCACTTTTGATCTCAAGGAAACTTCTGTTGAGATGTGGGTCCCCCCACAGACAAGGGCTGAAAACCACTGCCCTCTGCTGGAAGCACATCGGCTGTTGGGTTGGAGAAATCCCTCCAGAACTCCATTCTGTCTGAATCTGTCTAAATCTTCTTTTCAGCAGCAGTCACTTGACTACTTTATGGCAACTACACAACAATGGGGTCCAAAAAATAAAATTGCCCCCCAAAAATATTCAACATTAGCTTCACAGGACTAATCAGTGTTGTTCTCTTCCCCTATCTGGATTCAAACCAGTGTTTTCTGACGGATGACCGCCGCCTCACTGTTTATCTTCCAGGCCTGGAGACCATGCACCTGCTGAGCCAGGCCAAGAGCTATGAGCTGAGGGTGGACATGGAGGACTTTGAGAGCCAGAAGGTCTTTGCCCACTACTCTTCCTTCTCTGTTGGTCCTGAGACGGATGGATACCGGCTAAACCTGGGAAGCTTCACAAAGGGAGCAGCAGGTGGGACACTGTTTCAGCCTATTCACTGAGGCTCACATGGGTAATCTGTTATTTGTAAGAAGAACGTTTTTGAATAGATACAAAATTATTAAACAAAAAACAGAGTAGAGAGTTCTACATTTTGGTGTGTAATGTCAAAATCTTCAGTAGAAGTGCTCTTTGGTGTGGGGTAACTGCATCAAAGATGAAAAATAAAATCCAAGGCCCTCTTCATAGAGAAAAGATTAAAAAGCATTTATTCCATTGGTTTGGTTGGAACATTGTAAGTTTTTAAGCTGTTCTTTGAACAAGCCAATGGAATAAAGGCTTTTTAACTTTTGCCTGGGATTTTGTTTTTATTCTTTGAGGCACAAAATAATGATGGATAATTATTGAAAGTATTTAAATATTATTATTGAGCTTCTGTTTTTAATTTAGTAATTTTAGAGTACTTTTACCCTGACGTGAGTAAACTTTAACTTAAGTAGCAGTGCTTTTACTTGAGTGAAATATTTTCAATATTCTCCCCATGCTTACTACACTGAATCATGTGTTGTGATTAACATTTTGGGTTATTCCATCAGGAGACTCTCTGAAAATTCACAATGGACAGAAATTCACCACCACTGACAAAGACCAAGACACGCATGGTTCAAACTGTGCCAGGTTGTGCTTTGGAGGATTCTGGTATCAAGCATGCTTTGGTGCCAACCCCAACGGGATCTATACCTGGGGTCCCTCACCCCGTATAGCTGGAGTACATTGGAGTGGTTTCAAAGGGCTTGAATATTCTCTGAAAACCATTATAATGAAGATCAGGCCACTTGCTGCATAGAAATGGAAATGGATCCTATTCGAAAGATCAGTAGTCTCTACATAACATTTTAGGTAGAGGGTTATGTGCTGCTTATTGGAATGTAGCCGATTCTTCAAAATCTGCGTATCCTATTGCTGAGGTAGTTTTCAAAGGATGTTTGAAAAAGTGGAAACAAATGGAAACAATTTTGTGAAGTGTGACAGCATTTTCCTCAAAGCAATAAACAAGGGAATCAAGGCTCTACTGTGTAATCTCATCAACATATAAAACCTGGAGCTCATGCTATGATAATGAATTGGAGACTGGCTTTGTGGACTGGGACAGATATTTGTGGACAGTGTGTGGTCAAGTGCTTCACCTACAAAGCTCTCCATGGTGCTGCTCCATCATATATTTCCTTGTTCCTCAGGGCCTAAACCCTCTTCCACAGTCTCATGTCGGCTGAGGCCAAAGATAGATGGATTATTAAACACATTATTCTCTTTTGAAATGTTGCATATCAGTTTTTCAAGGTTAATATTATACAAGAAATATTTTTGAATTTTAATGCACCAGCTATAAGGCCTATACTGAGACTCCATTGACTCATGTTTTCCTTCTCGAATGTCCCTTTTTCTATTGGTCAAAGCTGATGCCCATACAGTATCTATCTTGTCCACATTCACAACTTGATGATGTTTGAATATGCTTGCTAATAGTATGCTTTTCTTTTTCATTTCAATTTTTTATAGTTGATATTCCCACAGATGAATAAAGGAAAGGCAGAGGCATGTCTCTCTTTTTTCAAGGAGGGTGGGAGGAAGTCGACAAAGGCTTCAAAGCATCACATTTAAGCGTGAAATACCTACACACACACACACACACACACACACACACACACACACACACACACACACAACCCAGTTTAATGGTCTATCCTCAGTGTTTTATGATATCTGTGAAGGGAGGGGGAGGGAAACGAGAAAGAGAGATGGGTTGCCGTGGCAACTGAAGCTCCTAAATTTGCGGTGATGCATGGGGGCCACCGAGTGTTGTGGGATGGATGGAACCTTCTGGTGTTAAAGATACGCACTGACATTTTGGCAAATAAGCTCTGATCAACCTACCGTAATGTGATGAGATTGCTACCAATGCCACCGCTGGGCCTTCAGTATACAGTTTGCTCCCATGTTAGGTGCTAATGTCTGTTTCCTCTCCTTTGAAAAGATGCTAGCTAGTGCAGTCAACCAAGCACTTGAGACAGTTGTTACTAATTTGTTTGCCACACGGCAGTACTTGGATTAAAGACATCATTTGCCAAAATGCCTGTGTTTCCTTTTCATTTTGGAGTCTCTTACTTGCTGTTAACCAACCAACAGATTTCCAGCTATCTCTGTTGGAATGACATTCACAACCATTCTGTCATTGTCAGCAATGACGCGCTAAGAGACAGCAAGAGTGTGTGAGAGAGAGAAAGAAACATATCAACCCATCTATTCCTAATAATTGATTTTATTTTCATTTGGCTTAAGCTGTGCCCCTTTTATGCATTTATCCCCTTGTCTTTAATTTCCTTTAGTTTTCAGTTTGTGTAGCAGTTTCAAGTGCAAGCCTGTTCCATTTTATCTGAATGAGCATGCTTACATGCATACCAATAGCCTGTAATTATTTGTGATATTCAAGTATTCTGTTATGTACCATAACCCACATTAGCTCTTATTCTGATTACAAGAAACCATAATATGATACTGTGACTGGCATATGCACTATACTGGGCCATTCCACTGTACTTGATGGAAAAAAGGAAACTGGTTGCCATGTTAGCAAGTGTCAAATGACAGAGAGACAGTTTATCATACTGTAGATTCACTTGTTTATAAATGTTTATGCATTTACACTATGTTAGGGGAAACCTTCTCAGACAGTAGACATGCTGGCAACCATGGCATAAAACCCCAGATAACCTCAAGGATACCTTGTGCTTTAGGTAGTCTGATGATGCCAAAAGTACTTTAGTTTTAGCACAGCATTAAGACACACACCGACACCATAACTGACACCCACATGCAGTTCATGCAGTTCTCTGCTCGGCTGGTTTACAATCAGCAGTTTTCAGGTCCTATATCAGTCCCTAGTGGCCTGTAGGTGGTACTGCATGATCTGCAGCAGGAGACAGAAAAATGCCTTTGTACCTTGTGGTGACTGTCAACACTCCACTTTAAATGTCAACAATACAAAATGTCAGTGCCCACTTCTCTTCAAATATCAGTGATAAAAGTACATAAAGCAGGATTTACTTTTTAATATCAAGGGTTAAAAAAGAAGCATGTGTCTTGC
Source organism: Centroberyx affinis (assembly GCF_046629955.1). Taxonomy (NCBI): domain Eukaryota; kingdom Metazoa; phylum Chordata; class Actinopteri; order Beryciformes; family Berycidae; genus Centroberyx; species Centroberyx affinis. The sequence continues at coordinate 121,778 of NW_027279208.1, forward strand.
AAAAATTATTTATCAAAAGAGAGTAACCTAGATAAAAGTAAAATAAATAAATAAAATGAGGAGATGTCTGTCTGCTTCATTTTGAATATCATATCAAGAATCAATTACATAAAAAGAGACCCCCCCCCCCCCCCCCCTCCCTTTAAGAAAAAGACTTGTATCATTTGTTATACTGTATTATTAAATCACTAGAGAGTGGGCTGATACAGACAGCTTCTGTGTGTGTGTGTGTGTGTGTGTGTGTGTGTGTGTCTGTGTTTTTGTGTTTTCCTGCCTCCGATTGGCTGTTGGAATACTGCAATCTGATTGGCCGCTTGGCTACTGCAGTCTCAGTATTCTCACAGCGCTGAGATTCAGATGAAGGAGGATAAAAACATAGTTTCTTACCATCCTTCCTCACTTTATGAGCGTCTGTTTGTGATCTTTTTACATATTTTTGGCCATGTTTTCAGTCTTGTTTTTTCATTTATGAAGATACTCAGACCCCAGGCATCACCAGTATGTAATGCGTGTCTTTTCCCACCGAGCCACCAGGAAGCCCTCCCTTCGACTATTCCTCATTGTCACAGCAGGCTTCCATTCCTCACAAGCTCTCCTTGTCATTGGCTGGCAGACCTGCTCAACTCTCTCCTCATTGGACGGCAGCGGTCGATGTTGCTCAGCTGCTGCTGGTGGATTACAGGCACTGTGCTGATGTCAGGCTCTGCGTGTATGCGTGTGTGTATATGTGTGTATGTGACTGACAACCAGGTATAGTCCAGAGAGAGACAGAGAGACTAAACACAGAAAGACATGCACTGACACACATTGAAACAGACACAGACAGACATATATGCAGCCAGAGAGCTATTCACACAGGCAAACATACATACAGAATATCATATGAATAAAAAAATAGACATATATAAAGACACATAAACAACCAGATAGAAAGATACACAAACAGATAGACATTGATCCTGTTGGCTCAGTCTTCTGATGCTCATACCATGTACTCTAAACTGCATGGGTTCAAATCGGGGTTTCATGCTATGCTGTCACAAACCACTGCTCAATTTCACTGGACAGTAACTACTGCAAGTACAATACTTGCAGTAGTTACTGCGATACTAAAAAGAAAGAAAGAAAGAAAGAAAGCATGAAAGCAAGAAAAAAGAAAGCAAGAAAGAAAGCAAGAAAGCAAGAAAGCAAGAAAGAAAGAAAGAAAGAAAGAAAGAAAGAAAGAAAGAAAGCGTTGGCTCCCACTGCTTACTTAATGTCTTCTGACAGAGACAGAGCACTGGTCATGAATAAATTAACACTTGTCCTAGCCTGAAAGCACACACAGCACACAGTGCACCAATGTGGATGTACAGCGTGCAATGCCCCCCCAACCCACCCCACCCCACCCCAAACACACACACAGAACCCCCCCAACCCCACCTCACATGCACAATCAAACACAGTAACTTCATACACACATTGCAAGTTTAGATGTTTGGGTTTGCCATGTAAGTTATATAGGACATGCATATGCGCAAAGACCTATTTTCACAACATTCTCATCTCCTACTCTGCCTCATTATACAGGGAGCTGACACAAACACTAACTCACACACACACACACACACGAGCACACTTGCATACACCTGCTCCTCCCTGTGTTACAGAGCTACTACTGCGATGTCTCAGCCAGCAGAGATGGATGTTAGAGGAACTGCGAGCAGCTCCACAACATCCTATCGGAAGTGCCAGTGCATCAGTGCGACAGACAATGACTCCCACACTGATCAACATGATGAAAGATGAAGATATCACTCCCAGCAAGAGCCTAACTGAGAAGTGAACTGACACATCACAAATCCACAAGGAGGACATCAGATTTTCTGTGTGACACTGAAAGATGGTAGAAATACTTCACATTTGTCGAACATTTGAAGAATTTTGTTCCAAAATGACACATTCACTATTTGGAAGAAGTGAGTCTACGCTTACAAAATGACTGCTGACATTAAAGTAAAACACACTCTGGAAAAAACATAGTTTATTTGCTATTTTAAAGACAATTGCCCACATTGCTGAGAATGAAATCATCAAGTAGGTAAGATTTTTTTAATTAATGTCTAGAATATTGGATGAAACCTTTTATTTTAATTGAAACAGCCTACCCTCTCTAAACTGAAACAGCCTACCCTCTCTAACAAAAGATTCAATTCAGACATTGCAGTCAATATTGTGATTCCAATCATTTTAATTTGATTAATACTGCAGCTCCAGTCCCTATTTGCAAACACTAAGTAGTCAGTATTTGTTTTTCACTAGGTTGTGAGTCAGAAATAAAACAAATAACCAGGTGTGGAAAATGATGGAATCTAATATTCTATAGAGACAGTAAGAGTAGAGAAGAAGTATGCAGTAGGCTTCAGCTGCACAGCTGTAAAGTCAAAAGGCAATTAAGGAGTCGCTCAGCAGATCGATAGAGCACTCTCAGCCCTCATGGCCACTACCAGTCACAGACACTGGACCCTGGTAGCCATCTTAAAAGTCCTACATTCTGCATTTATCCTTTCATCTTTTCCGACATTTAGTCACTGCAGCCGCTGCAGCTTAGGTTGTAGTGCAGAACTGAATAGGCATAATGTGCAAGTGCAACACAAAGCTCATGTCTCACGATTATACATGAATATTCTAGGGACACAGGGATATTTGATATACAGTATATTGTCTGAACACTATGGCTTTAACCTTTGCAATGTCCGTAAAGGAACTGAAGCTTATTCCTCTGCTGTGCTTATTGTAAGTTGCTCTGAGTAGAACGGCTAAATGCCTGCGCTTCCAATGTGGTCTGGGCTTGATTTCCAGCCCACACACATGCTGAGCTGCAATACTGTGCAACACATTTTGCAAACCACAACAATGACAACCAAGGGTGAATAACGATTTATATTTACTCTCTTTATTGTAATTGAATAGTTATTTTTGCCAACTTGTATTCTTTCGTGTTCTTTATTAAGTATTTTTTTTTAAGTCAGTAATCTTACTTTTACTCAAGTATTGTTTTACTCCTGTTTTGGTTGAAGTCTTATATTTTACATTTTAAATCACGTCTGTTACAGAGAATGAATTTTGTAGGCTTTCTGTAAGCATTGGATCAGAAACTGGCCAAATTGTAAAGCTATCCAGTCAGCTACAGTATCATCATTTGCATTTGCATCAGACCCTTCTCTCCTGCATCTCCTCTACTCTGTGCCCCTCTCAGCTTTCCTACCGTCTCAAAAAATATAAATAACTAAGTACTGGACGGCCCACTCTCCATTAGCATTGGAAAAATTTAGAGTTAGTTGCAAACAATGTTGCGTGCATTGTCCCTTTAATCCCAGAATTGCCTGATGAGAGGTTGGCGTATAAATGAGGCCAGCGTTTTTGGCTCGCACCCCAGACTCCATGATTCCTGAGTGGTCTCGGTCGATGCACATCTCAGCACAATGTTAGTGGGCCAGGGCATGACTAGCACACACACACACACGCACACACACACACACACATATATACTGTATATGTAAAAAAACATTCTCACCATGATGCCCTGTGCCGTTCCGGTGAACCAGACAGCAAGGGATTTAACACAACTCTCACTCCTCTGTGTGTGTGTTGTGTGTGTGTGTGTGTGTGTGTGTGTGTGTGTGTGTGTGTGTGTGTGTGTGTGTGTGTGTGTGTGTGTGCATTTGTGTCTGTCTAATTGAGAAAGGGCTCCTCCCTACTGTTCACCTTCAAAATGTCCGCTACACCCCGAGAATACAGCGGACAGCAGTGGAGTAGTCTCTCCCTCTCTCTCTCTCTCTCACACACACATGCACACACTCAGACACACATCCCTCTGTCCAGTCTGTGTCGTGACTCTCTGCTGGACCTGTGCCATGGGTCAACACCTCACCCAGTGAGAGCCTATGCAGCTACAGAGGCCTGAAACCTCACTCCTTGATCTGGGGAGTTTCCCTGTCCCTTGTTTTCTCCTTTTTCACGTGATATCCCAGCGTTTTCCTGATCATGGACTTATCTGGAGTGTACCGACTACACTGACTACAGTCTTTTTTGCTGCTGACAATGTCTATTTTACCAACCCCTGCCTACCACCACCTCAAATAACCCCAAAACGTGAGGACTTAACTATTCACATTCTTTTTTCTCCACAGAAAGTCATGATACTTCTTCGGCCTAACGCACACTGATTATATCACAATTACCAATACCTGCCCTAACATGCCAGCAACATCACCTCAAAAAGTTGAATACATACCAACAAGGAGGAATTTAATTTGAGCGAAATTAGCTCAATATACGTATATTGTCATGTGACTTTGCTAAAAACTAATGCTGTTTGCAGCATTGGCAAAATACAAAGAGTGGTGTATTTACTGAAATGAGAGGGCGGCATGGGCTCAACCTGCTGAGATACTGCTGCGTCTGTTTGTGTGTGTGTATGTGTGTGTGTGTGTGTGTGTGTGTGAATGGAATGTCCCAGTTCTTAGTGTCTATCTCCCACTGCAGAGGAAAGAACAGAGCTGCAGGGAAGCGGAGGAAGGGAGGATAAAAGGCTTAACTAACAACATCCTCATCTTCTCCCTGTCATACTATCTCTCTCTCTCTCTCTTTCTCTCTTACCCCCCTCTGCAATTTTCTCTCTCCCTCAGTTAGAACTGTAGTACTCAGCTCTCACGCACTTTGCCAAGCGCTCTCCCCGATATAATTCTCTCTCTCTCTCATTGCCCCTCTCTCACTCCCATCCTCCTTAATTTGTTTTTATTCTGCACCCCTCCTCCTCGCTCCCTTCTCGGTCTTTTGCAGTATGTTGGGGATGTGTTATGCTGCGTGGGTGTGGAATACCTCTCCCCCGCGGCCCCCCCTCCCTAATCTTCCCTATCCACCAATCACGGTGCTTGACAGCCTCTGCACCAATCCTGTGGCCCTGTGACCCCCCCCCCCCCCGGTGAGCGATATAGCCTGGTGCTTTGAGGGTGGCAAAAAAACATGCTACCTTCGTATTTTCTACCTTCCCGTCTGGTCTCCCCTGTCATTCTCTCACATTCTCTCATCATCTCCGCTATTCCCCACACTCCCCACTCCTCCTCCTCCTCTCCTCGCCTCTCCTCACTTCTTTGGTCTTTAACCCTCCCTTCCTCCTCTCAAATCTCATCTTAGCTCTCTACTCTATCTTCTCTCTTCTCCAGCCCTCTCCTCTCCTCTCCTCTGCTCTGTAATGGAGTCATTCTATAATTCATAATGTTCTATCCTCCGTTAGATTCCTCCTTTCCAACTTTGTCATCCTTGCTGAGTGCTGTCGGAGTGTCAAGGTCGGCATCTGGTGCACTCATGCGTGTAAAGGGTGGAAACTATTAATCTTTTTCCTTTTTGCCATAAAAAACCCTTATCTTAAAACTTTTTGCATCCTTCTGACAGAAGAAACCCTTTAACGTTCATTTTCCAGTAGGTCCCTATGTGTTGATTGAGGGCGAACACACAGTGTGACAGTATCTCATCACAGTTTCTGTAAGTGGCATCAGAAACCAGCAGTGAGGCAGAGAATGAAGGAGCGAAGGGAAGAGGGAAGGGTAGAGGATTAGGGTTGAAGTAGAGGACATGAGAAATGAAAGAATAAGGAAAGAAATACGCAAGATTGAGTCATGTGAACTCAGTAAAAAAGACAAAGAGCCTCATTATAGCTGAGAGCTAGAGAGAGATGCATTGCATGTTTTTGGGCTTCTTCTAAGGACTATATACACACATATTGCACAGGAGAAACAGTATTGCATCACATTACAAAATGCTATTTAGAAATGTTATTTATGTTCATGACAGAGAGAGTTTGAGAGAGATGGAACAGATGTTGAGCATGTTCTTGTTCTGAATGCAGATTTAATAACGAGAAAGGGGAAAAATGCAGAGCCCGATAAATCCTCCTAGAACATGTAAAGGTATTGAGGCTACAGAGATGTAAATGTTCATGCAAAAATGAGGTCAACATCCATTTGTAAAAGGTGCATCTTACAAAATGACTGCTGACATCAAAATTGAAGTCATTCTAAAATACTTAATACTAATACTAATACTGAACTCTAAAATACTAAATTTTGAGTGAATTTACCCCTGTAGATAGACAATATTGTTTTTCCTCAAACCCTTCAACTGCACATATCTACAGTAGTAAATGTATACCATCTGTGTACTCATATGGAACAGACATTGAAAGAAGAGAAAGAAAATAAAGGAACGAATGTCTAATTATATGGGCAGGGGGTCTAGTGGAGTGGGACAATAGAGATGATCCTCTAAACACAGACAATGAAGATGAGAGGGGGGAACGTGGGGGGTTAAAATAAAAATAAAAAATAGGGGGAATAGGGGAGGAGATGGGCGGAGAGGGGAGGGCAGGAGGGATATAAAGGGAGAGGGAAGGAGGAAGAAGAATGAGTGGGCTTCAAATAAGAATCTTGGCTTAAAGAAGTGTCAGGGGATTAATGTGGTAGGGTGGCTGGTCACAAGGGAGCCGCATATGTTTGAGTGTGTGTGTGTGTGTGTGTGTTTGTGTGTACGTGTGCACCCCCCCCCCCCCCCCCCCCCATTCCCAGCAGCAGAAGTGTGGCAGAACAATACAGCCCTCTGCCAACTGACAGAGATAGAGGGAGGGAGGGATTGAGGGAACCAGGGAAGGAGAGAAAGATAAAGAGAGATAGGCTGGGGGGAGGAGAGGAGACTGCAGATGAAAAAAAAAGCTGGAATTGAGTTCTGCCCAAAATAAACCTCAGAAGAACAGCGTTCCCATCCCTCCTCCCTAATTCTCCTCTCCATTCAAAATAGTAAACGCTTGATGTCTACAGATGCATCTGACCTTTGTTGCATGTCATCCCTTCTCTCTGATTCCCTCTATTAATACCCAATTAATTTAAAAAAAATGATTGAAATAGTCATGTTTAAAAAAAAAAAAAAAAAAGCTGTCTTTGTCATAATGTCTGTGTGATTTTCACCGTCTCCATCTTTCTTCCATCGAACTGTCTTTGCATGTGAATATATATGAATATATTTGTGCAAGTGTGTGTGTGTGTGTTTGTGTGTGTGTGGCCGTGTTGTGAGAGAAAGGGCAGAGTAGAGGTCATCTCTTCCTTTCTCACCTTGGACACACACCCAACCAACCAACAACTTCAGTTTTGGCCGCCCACTGATTGCATCAAACTGCAGTAGCGTCTAGTCACACAGTCACTAAGCATAAAGTCCATAATATACAGGCAGCATTTTGAAACAAGGGAGAAGGGAAATGTTGCCAACAATTCTGACTAAAAGTATTTTTTTCATTACGCTACTCTTCCTTAAAGCCCATGTGGTTAGACACGCTGAATTTATCTTGTTGCCAATCTCCATCCCTGCTGAAGGCAATATCATCCATTCCCACTGCCTTGGAAGGGTTGCCCACACAACAGAAATATCAATACAAGGGTTAAAGTTTTCAGTATGAATGACACTTGAAACAGAGAAAAAGACATTGCCTTAGCATGCACTGTATGATATATACTGTAGCCTCACTAAGCCAATCAGTCAGTCAGTCAGTCAGCCAGGAGACCGGACAGAAAGTTAGCAGACCAGTTAATCAGTCGGTCGGTCAGCCAACCAATCAGTGACCCAGACAACTAGACAGACAGTTAGACAGTCAGGCAGCCACCAGTCAGTTAGTCAGTCAGCCAGCAAAGCAACTGCTAAGTCATCCAGTGTGCCAGTCAGTCAGTCAGTTAACCAGCCAACTAACCAATCTGTGAAAAAGCATGACTGACTGACTGACTGCAGTGCTATGAGAGGCACAACTAATGGTTTGCTAGAGCACTGAGCTCATAGCTTAGTATGGCTTTGTTTGCTAATAGCTTTAATGGTAGCTGTTCAGTACACTGGTCTCAATGGTGCTTGTAATGTAGGGAAGTGTTTTGGGCTTCCTGTAAGAACCACACACACCCCTATACTGCAGAGGGCATTGAATGTGTAGGCGTAAATGCATTTACTAAATCAATTTTTAAATACAGTAGGTATATAGCATCCATGGCATTCTACTGTAAAAGGTATCATATTTGAAGCAGCACTGCATCACATTAAGAAATGTTGTTTAGACTGTGTGTGTATAATAGAAATAGAAAGAAGAGAGAGATATATAATATGACATAAATTTAATGATGAGCAAGAGCAGAGATGCTGATATGCTTTTACATCAGTGCAGAATAATGAATCCTTATAGACCATGTGGAAGTATTGAGGACAGCAAACACTTTAAGACACATAAAGAGAGAGAGTGAGAGAGATAAAGAGACAGAGTGGGGAAAAAAGAGAGAGGGAGAGACAGAGGGAGAGAGATGGCGGTCTAAAAACACCATTTGGAGTCAGACATCTAGGATGGCGTAGTATCTGCTTTATCTACATCGTCTGAGTGGGAGAGTGGAAGCCATGCCAGGTAGAGAGAGAGAGAGAAAGAGAGAGAGAGATGGGTGAGGTGAGGAAAGGAAAAGAAAGGCAACTGAGGTGAGGCGATCCAAGAAGAAAGAGAAACGGGAGACGATATTTTGCGTTGTTGTGCCAAGAATTGGCCCAAGGCAGACAGTGTTATAGATTTACCGTGAGTGGGGCCAGGATAGCTGATACCCTCCTCCCAACATTACGCTACAAACGCTGGGAAACTGCTGATGTCACCCTACACACACACAATACTGTAGCAACACGTTTCCCTCACCTGTTGCCTAGGGATACCATAAGGCTGTGATGACATGGGCTCACATCACAGCTAATGCTGTCAAGGTCAAACCTGTCTCCTCACTTGTCATTTCCATACTATGCTCTGTCCAACACCCAATACACTAATACAGTAAGAAGGACCTGTTACTGTTGACAATTTTCAATATCAATATGGCTTCTGCTTAAATTTGACACTGGTTCTAAAACAATACCTTTTTTGGATACCTTTCATAATGGAATATAGTATATCATTTTCTGTTGTATGCTTTTCTAAATAGACTCAGACCATGCTAAATCTAGTTTCTCCACACAACCCAAAAATCTAATTGAAAGAATCTCATTGAAGAACACAATGAAGCTGGTTGA